>NW_024829401.1:0-1443 GCF_019175285.1 Sceloporus undulatus
GGTCTATGGGCAGATTCAGCAAAACAAAGTCCTGGCAGAGTGGTTTCAGACCAAGGTGGGCTGTATCAGGACCTTGAAGGGTTTTGTGTATTGGGAAATGGTGAGGGTGGTTTTCTTTCAGACGCAGATGGAAATGGACACCAAGTGGGACCAGTTGTCTCTCTATTTAAAAGAATGGCCCCAAAGCATTGAGTGTTTCACGGACCAGAGGGTCCCTTTTGGTCTGTGGGACATTCGGTGGAGATTTTACCACCAAAATATATTGTTTAAAGGGGAATCAGCCTTGGCTGAAGGAAGCAGAGCAAATGTGTACTAGACTTTTGTGTCAAAAACAATCTTGTGTGACTGGAAAACTGTACAAAGAGACCACAGAACACTTTATAAAAGACTGTCCCTCGGCCAAGGACACTTGGGAGAAGGTAGCTGCTGCTTTGGATTGGCCGGATTTGGCCGGTCAGCCCTGGGAAGCGGTGGCCTCTGGACTGGAGCCGGAGCCAGGGGTCAGAGGACCATGTCGAAGACTGGAGAGGAAAAGGAAGAGAGGACACAAAGGGGGGGACAGTGGACTCATTCTGGGAAGTCCCTTGGTCAACAATTAGACTGGTAAATCTTTATGTTTTGCTAGCTTTGGTTTTCCAGAGAAAGAAAGAGTTAGTGACTCAAATGCAATCGGATGTCAGTATTGCTGTCCGTTTTGTATTGAGCAAAATAAAGACTCTGAGCGTAATGGAACGAGGCAGAATGTCCTCCAACAAATGGAGGAAGTTCTGGCCATGGCTGACAGAGGCCACACCGGGCATCATCTGAGAGACATCCATTGCGGATATACTCTTGTCATATGTTTATGTCTTGTATGTGAGTTTTGGTTCTAGATTATTTATGTATCAGAATGTAATTTTTTGGTTTTGGAAGATTTGAAATAAGTGTAATTACAAAAGTAAAAAAAGAAGATTTATAGTTATAATGTTTATATAATGTTTAATGTTTTGTAATGATATAATCGTTTTGTAACAGGTGAAGTAGCAAATTTGTTAGTAGGATGTACTTTTTCAAATAAAAATATTTATACCTAATATATATATATATATTTATACCTAAACCCTATACCCTAAACCCTAAACCCTAACCCTAACCCTAACCCTAACGCTTTTGTGTGTGTGCCTTGAGGTTTTTTAAAGCATAGGAATGTTCTTTAAACATCTGCCAAACTTCCTTTTGACATTGAAATTGAGTTTGAAATGCAAAGCAATTAGCATAATTATTCGACTTGTCTTTTATTGTCATTCGAGAAATCTGTGAAAATTATTTCGCTAGCTGCTGAAAGAGAGAGAAGAAATCACCTTTTGAAAGTGGGATTTGTGGAACGAATACTTTTTAAAGAAATTCTCATCAAGTTCTCAATGAACGAGAAGAAAAACATGGGTTTCTCAAAACACTAATCCT
>NW_024829402.1:0-1443 GCF_019175285.1 Sceloporus undulatus
AAAATTTACAAACCACAACAAACTAACAGCCATTGCTAAATCATATATACACACACACACACACACACACACACACACACACACACACACATCTTCATACAACAAACAAGCTAAATGACCAAAAATCACTGTGTAAAAGCGTAAACTGAAAGCATGAGGATAACATAAAAGCGTAAACTGAAAGCATGAGGATAACATTCATTTCTTTTTATCTTTAATTTGACAGTAAAACATGTTGTGGTTGCTACAGTCCTGGTTAGAAATTGAGAACTATTTATTGGAATATATTCCTATTTCCATTTGATAAGAGTATGTTTGGGCCATACTGAACACCATGTTCTATTACTGAAAAAAGATTACTGTATGAAGTCATGATTCAAACAATGAGAAATCCATACATATGGTGCAGAGCAGAAAATACTTTAATCATTATGCTGCTAGAATTTTGCAAGGCCATATCAATTAGCCACTGAAATTTAACAAGTGCTTTAGGTAAGAATAATATCCTTGCATAAGAAAATAATAATAATAAATAATAAAAACTTTATTTATACCCCACTTTTCTGTTGCCAAACAATCAAAGCAGCTTACATCTAAAAAAATGTTCATATTGTATTTTATAAGAAACACTAGAATCATAACTGGTTACAGGACTAATAATCTAATTGCGAGACTTGTATATGATGCCCTTCAAGAATTGGAGAACACTTCACATTTAGAAATATCTTACAGAACATCATTTTCTTCTCCAGAGCTGTTAAAGTTATACATACCATCTCTCTTTGTATATGTTTTTGGGTCTATTAAGCTTAACTCTACTTACCTGTGACATGAAGCTTCTTGTTATAAATATTAATCAACCTGGCCATATGCTAGCTTATGAGGCATTCTAGTTTATATTCCCCCCCCCCCCCCGAGATATATGATGTTACCACTGGGTAGGAAGCTGAAGGGTCTGGATGCACAGGTAGATATTTCATCTGTCCTTCCAGTGGAAGGGCATCACTCAGGAAGGTGATGCCCTTCCACTGGAGGTGACTTTGCAGATGCTGCTGCCAGGAATAATTTGGCTTCCTGGCCCATGGTATGACGATCATGGAATCTTGGTGGACCACAGTTTGAACATGATTCAGCAATATATGTGGCAGCTAAGAAAACCAATGCAATGATAGGAGCCCTGGTGGTGCAGTGGTTAAATGCCTCTACTGCAGCCATTCACTCAAAACCACAAGGTTGCGAGTTCAAGACCAGCAAAAGGGCCCAAGCTCGACTCAGGCTTGCATCCTTCCGAGGTCGCTAAAATGAGTACCCAGACTGTTGGGGGCAAATTAGCTTACTTGCTAATTAGCTTACTTGCTGTTCACCGCTATGATCTTTGGAATAGCGGTATATAAATAACAAATTATTATTATTAATTATTATAATGCCTAGATCAGAGAGCGA
>NW_024829403.1:0-1443 GCF_019175285.1 Sceloporus undulatus
CCTGCCTTTCTCAACAAATGGGCCTCAAAGTGTCCTTTTTATGCATCACAAACTCTATGGTTGTGTTTCTGTCTGTGATAGAGAGATGGAGGGAATGTGAAAAATATAAAGGGAGGGGAGAGATGCTGAAGGTGAAATAGTAAAGCAATGCAGATGGGCAAGAGGGAAGGTTCAAGGGCGGAGAGAGAAAAGGAAGGGGATCAGGCCTCTCTAAGCCAGGAGGGGAAAGCAGGAGCAAAGCCAGGATCGCCTAGCTCTGTGCGGAGAGAAAGGGACCTCTGGGAAGGGCCAGGAGAGGGGCCTTGGGGATTGGGAGGCAGCCACCAACCTCCCAGATTTTAAGAACTGGTGAGAACCAGCTCAAAACTTTGTTTTAAGACATATTTAGGGGTTCCAGTTAGCAATTATGAGTAATATCTATGAAGGTAGGAAAGGGTGACACACAACTTGCTTCTTCTCTAATGTTTCTTTCCCTACCTGAGCTTGCTTAGCTCCATGGTTGATTCCAAAGGCCCTTTGTTATCCAAAATACTGGAGTCTGGGAAGGACACCCACAAGTGTCATGCTTTTAAGGGAATTTGGTACTTAGCTGAAAAGAGAGATATAGTGTGGTTGGGACAAGAGTGACCTCGGGATTCAGCCCAACTATACCCGTCCCAGAAGCACACAGTACACCAAAGGCATTTGAAATAGGTTTTCTGTTTTATTTAGGGGGAATAGCACACACACACACACACACACACACACGTAAGCCTTCACACACATGCAGAAAAATTAGATAACAGGTGAGAATGGTGAAGAGATGTAAGACTTTCATAATGGTAATATGTTACCCAGACGGCTCTGGATTCCAATCGCTGAGGGTTTGAAATGGGAAGAGAAGTCAGGAGCTCCTTCAACAAGTGGGGCTGGCAAGTGCATTGAGGTGCTTAGCCATATAAACCCACAGACTGTCTGGCTGTAATTGGACTGATGTCAAAGAACAGCCATCCAGGACAGATATTTATACTGTAATTGTTGCTTGGGGACAGACACCGAGTGTTCAAAAATGTTTAAATCACTTTAGAATGTTTCCTTGAGGTTGGCTGAAACCAAATTGAATTCAAATGGGGGCTTGGTGCAAATATCTCTGATAAAAAGGATTAGCACAATGGCTCTCAGGTCCTTCTTGGCTGTGAATTCTGATCGCATTCATGAGCCAATATAGAGCACAATCTGAGAGTCCCAGATGCAGCTCAGCAATTACATAGCAGAGTATGGAAGCAAATATCCAGGTACAGTGGTACCCCGGGATATGAATTGATCGCGTTACGAAATTTCCGGGATACGAAAAAGTTAGATTGGAAAAAACTGTTACGGGATACGATGTTTTTTTCGGGTTACGAAATTTATTTCGGCGCGAAATTCAAACGCAAAGCGTGGCTAGCGGCTTTCCAGCGCTAA
>NW_024829405.1:0-1443 GCF_019175285.1 Sceloporus undulatus
AATCATCTTGGCTTCCAGGGAGATTTCTGGCTATGGCGTTTCTCACATGGAGGTTATTGGAGCTGAGATCCGGGGTGACTGCGGATCGGACGATGCAAATTGACATTATAACGTGAGTGTTTTATCACACCTGGTTGCCCTTCCATTGCTCTTCTGAATCGAGGGGGAATTGAATCCAAGGCAAGTCATGTGATGCAGATTCAGGCAAAGCAGAGTGTGGGCGGGGCCGGTGCCGCGGGTTGCATGATGGGCTCTGTAGTACCTTGGGTTGGTCTTCTGGGAAGAGTAACAAACTTACTGGAGACTGGGTTTGCTGCAACTAGAGTGATCTTTAATACCAACGAGTGAGTAACAAAGTTCCGGTGTGAACCCGACACAGTCTTTCTATAACTATTTACAGAGTCTTAGCCGGCTGACGTCCGAGGGTTTGGTTCTCAGTGAAGCAACAGAGCCTATGAACTTCGGGGTCTCCCGCCCGAATGCTTCTCCAAGGGTTCTCGGTCGGCCTTCTCCCAGGTCTCTGGCTCGGGGCCTTGTTCCCAGCGTTCCCCTTTGCTGTCCCACCACTCTTCTACCAGGCTAGGAGGGGTTCCTTGTCCCCACCCGTCTTCCTCCTGAAAAGGGAATTCGCCTTCTTCCCTGGGGTCCCTCAGTTGGACTGCCTCATGAGGGCCAAGGGGTCGAGGATGGTACCGGCTCTGTAGGGACACTGGTCTCCCCACCCTTCGGGGACTATGGACCACGCTATCTTTCCCTCGTCCGACCGCCTCTCCGCGTCCCCCTCTTCCGCGTCTCCTTCCTCCCGCGCACACCTGTCCCTCTCCTCTTATTTCCCCTCCTGGCTCCGCCTCTTTTCTTCCCTCCTCCCGAGTAGTCTCTTCCTGACTTCTTTCCACCTGATCGCTCCCTCCCTCTCCAACTCCTTCTTCCTCATTCTTCACTTCCCTACACAGAGTGAGTGCACTGTTACCAAGTATGGTTTTATATAAAATTTTTGGTGCCATGCGGTCTGAAGCCATGACCCCTGACTGACCCCACAGCAAGCCGCCATTAACCTAAAAGCGAGCAGACCATGTAGACAGCTGCCTTGCAAAGGCAGAGTCTCAGGATTCAAACCTGGAAGAGGAGGAAGTTGCTAAACCAGATTCGCAGAGACCTCTGCAAGGAAGACAATAGATGTGGCTTCCTTCTTAAATGAGCCAGTGATTAACTTAACGGCTCAGCCATCAAGGTATCTGCTCTCCTGAAAAGTGGTAGACCTCTTGCATTCTGCAACCATTGTGTAAGGTTCAGCTTAGACAAAGATAAGCAATCAACGCCTTTGTCCCACCAGGCAGCCATCGCCTGAGGATAGATTTAGCCCTATATAAGGTCCTAGTTTTCAGGCCTTCAGTGTGCTTGTCGAGCTTCCAGTTCCAAGCCTGAGTTCCTAGAGCATCTTGC
>NW_024829406.1:0-1443 GCF_019175285.1 Sceloporus undulatus
GCCACAGGAAAAGAGGTTCCACCTAAACTTCCTGACAGTAAGAGCTATTCAACAGAGCATGGTGGTGTCTTATTATTGTTATTGTTGTTGTTGTTATTATTATTATTATTAGTTTATAAAGTGCTTCTTCTTTGAAGGCCGTTAAAGATCTTTGAAGGTCTTTAAACAAAGGCTTGGTGGCCATCTGCTGGGGATGCTTTCAATGTGTATTCCTGCATGGAAAGGGGTGGAACCAGATGGTCCTTGTGGTCCATTCCAGCTCTATGATTCTATAATTCTAAAGTGGAATCATAGTGCCATGATAATGTAGTATGAAAGGGCCCTCAGTGTTCATAGTAAGGGCAATGAATTCAGCTTCCTTACCCACAGAGGTCACATTCTCATAATTCTCGATCATCACATAATTGTACATATGTTTCTGCTTGTTTGTCAACAGTTTCCATTCATCCTCAGTGAAATATACCGCCACATCGGCAAAGGTCACCTGCAATAGAAAATAGCCCTCTTCCAGAGAATGACTAATAAAAAAAAAGGGGGGGGAGGAGCACATGATGCATCCCAAAAATTATTTGATCATCTCAGAATTTAGTCCAGGAAAAAAGCTACTGCCTTTGAGATCCAGTTTGTCTCAAATTATTTAAATATAATACACAATGTAATGAACAATATAATTTAGGACATGGCTGGGATATTGATGATGGATTAGGATACTGACTATCCCGACACATATAGTACATTTAGCCATTTGTTGCCAAATTTCAGAGGCAAATGTCATTTTTAAAAAGCAGTTCTTGGGAGTACTGTCGGTTTGAGGGCCACCGGGCCACCTCCAATTTAGATCCAGAGACATTCTCCCATATCCACTAACACTTCACAGATGGAAAAAACAAGACACACATGGACAAGCAACACCAGAAAGTGGTGAAGATGGTCAAAGTTGTTTATGGGGAAGATCACACAAGCGGGAAAGAACACAGCAGTTTGCTTTTGCCTCAGACTCCTAGCAAGGGCAAGTCCCTGACCCCTTCTTTCATCTCCTCTCCCTACTTTTGAGTTGATGAGGTTCAAAATCCTTGGCACTCATTATGCAGAAATTTAAGTGAGCTGAAGAAGGAGGAAAGTGGGAGGAGGAGATAGAAATCAGGACATTTTAAAAGCTCCCAAAATAATAGGGTGACTGAGAATTAACCATGACTATCTCTGCCAAACTCGGACAGTAATTTTTTTGCTTCCTTTGGCCCAGCAGTGAAACAGATGAAACTAATAGGATAGCGACTCACCAAAGAGTTCTTGTACCTCTGCATCCTCTTTCTCTTGGAGCCCAGCTCCCTTGGCTTGGCCTCTGTGTTGGCCATCAGGTGGGCAGGGGGTCCTGGTTGCCCTGCACTTAGGTCACTTCTAGCAAGAGAGATCCCAGAGCCGTGTCCAATGATGCCGAGAGGA
>NW_024829407.1:0-1443 GCF_019175285.1 Sceloporus undulatus
TGGATCTTCTCATAGGCCAGTTGCGCTGGGGTCCGCTTGTCCAGGGCCCGCTTCTCCTCCTCCTCTTCTTCCTGCTTTTTGCTGCTCACAATCTGGTCTATGATCTTACTTTTCTCTTTCTCCTTCTTCTTCTTCCTGCACAGATTGCATGTACAGCGCTGTGTAAATTTACAGCGCTTCATAAATAAAGGTTAATAATAATAATAATAATAATAATAATAATAATAACAACAACAACAACAGCAGCAAAACATGGCACATCATACACTTCCATACAACAAAAACCCTCAGTAGTTTCATAATGTGTTGTAGCAAGAGCTTCAAATAAATTACAACTCTTTTTTGCCTATGGCTCTGAGAATCTCTCTTCCCCCCCCTCCTCCCAAATTAACACTGTCACTCCATTGCTGGACTGGCTAGACTGAGGGAACTTGGGAGGCCCCTTTTTCTACACAAAATCAGTGCTCCTTCTAATGCTCAATTGCAATCTGTCCTCCTGGAACTTAAAACCACAAGACCTGGTCCTCCTATCTGGGGCAGCAGGGGTGGGCTCTTTGGGCCCCTGGCTCTGTCCATCCCTCTTTAGGACAGCCCTTGAAAGGTATATAGAAGGCCATCATGCCATCCCTCAGTGAGACCATCTCCTTGTATGTTTTGTTCTCCACGCCTTTTATGCAGTTGGCCTTCCACGTTTGTGGCTTGGACTTTTACGACTTTGATTATTTGTGGTTTTGATTAGTGTGTCCTCTCTGGCAATCTCGAGGTCCTCCAGCGCAACTCTTGTCAGAAACTGACCTTAGAGTTGTGCTGGAGAACCAAGAAGCTCCTAGAGAAAACACTTCTCTAAGCATTTGTGGGTCCTACAGCATGATTCTATGATCAACTTCTGGCAGATGTTGACTGTAGAGTTGTGCTGCAGGACCTGGAAATTCCTAGACAGGTGTCTTCTCAAGTAAAAAGCATGGTGTTTTTTTTTCATTTGTGCTTTTCCTACATTCACTGGGGTCCTTCACCCCTAACCCAAGCAATGGTTTGGGGGGGCACTGTAATCTTTTTCGTCCTTTTCTGACCCTGCTTCACCTTGTCTCTATCTGTCCTTCCCAAAATGAAGCACACAGGACTCCAGATGAAGCCTGGCCAGCGTAGATTACACTGGGATTGCTTCTTCCCTCGATTTATTCCTATCAAACACATTCAGGGAGAGCAAAACACACTCATCTCCCTATATTTGCAGCTTTGATTAATATGTTCCCTCTAGGAATCTCTAGGTCCTCCAGCGCAACATTAAGTAAATGTTGTGCTGAAAGACCTAGAGATTTCTAGAGAGAACACTCTACTAGGCTTTTGAGCTCCTCCATCGCAGTTCTATGGCCAGTGTCTGTCGGACGCTTACCATAGAGTTGCCCTGGAGGACCTAGAGATTCCTAGAGAGGACACTCTCCT
>NW_024829408.1:0-1443 GCF_019175285.1 Sceloporus undulatus
GCTTCTGCCCCTGTCGCATCTTCCTCTTGGTCCTCCA
The DNA here is from genome assembly GCF_019175285.1 of Sceloporus undulatus. Lineage (NCBI taxonomy): Eukaryota > Metazoa > Chordata > Lepidosauria > Squamata > Phrynosomatidae > Sceloporus > Sceloporus undulatus. The sequence continues at coordinate 38 of NW_024829408.1, forward strand.
CGTCCTCATCTGAATTATCAACTATTGGTGTTGCTGGCAGCTGTGCTGAAGCCAAGTATCGTTCGAGCCTTTCCAGACGCGCTGACACATCTCCCTGTGCTCCTCGCTGTTTATTTGTGGCACTACGTTGTGTCTTTTTTGAATCCTGCCCTGCGATGGCGCATAACGCCTCTAACCTCGCAAGTCTTGCATGGACGTCCCCTCTATCACTCTGGTCCCTGCCACTTCCTGTCCTGCTAGGAGGCTGAGTCCGCACTCTCTTAGCAGGGGGCTTCTTGGCTGGTTCCTTGCCCTTAGCTGTAGCAGTTGGCTTTCTAGGTGCCATCCTAAATGGAGATAGCAGCAATGAAGGGATCAACACTGGTGTTCTGGATCTGGCGAGGCCGACTATAGGCTGAGGGGGCCTGGCACCGAAGAAGGGAAGCCCCGGTGTGGCCTACAAAGCCCCGGTGTGGCCTACAAAGCCTGCGCTAGAGTGCAGGCACTGGTGCGGCCGGCTATAGGCTGAGGGGGCCTGGCACCGAAGGAGGGAAGCCCCGGTGTGGCCTACAAAGCCTGTGCTAGAGTGCTGGCACTGGCGCGGCCGGCTATAGGCCGAGGGGCCTAGCACTGGGGAGAAAAGCCCTGCTGTGGCCTACAAGGCCTGGCCTGTGGCTTCTCTAAAGACTCACTGACCTAAGGAGCCCAGGGATGGGTTTGGGGCCTGAAACAAGAAAAAGGTAAGGTACTTATCTCCAGGTAGTCCCAGGTAGCATGCACGCTTCTCAAGCTGCAGAGAGGGGGCATGGAGGATCGGGGCTCTCCTTAAGTTGGTTACAGCCCCGCCCCTATGAAACGTCATGGTGCGGAGCACCACCCCCAGAGGACCCAGGCCTCATTCCATTGGTCCATCAAATTGGGGTCCCTCCCTGCCATTGCTGTGCAGTGCTGGCATTTTGGGACCCTCTTTCCCCCCTTTGCTTCAAGAGGCATTTTCTGTTCAGCCAGTGAGTCTTAAATTAGACTTAGGAAAATCTTCTAACAACTTGGGTATATTAATTTGAAAAAATAAATACATAACAGGGCCAATAATTTGACAGAGAATCATAAAAAGGTGCCCGTTCCAGGTCAGATTGTTGTTTCTAGCTCAGTATTTTCTACACCTGCATGGGCAATCTGTAAAACTCCAGATGTTATTGGACTACAAATCCTTTGGTCATATAGGATATAGCTGATGGGACTCAGAGACAAACAACGTTAAAAACCCAGAATCATAGATTTGGAAGGGGACACAATTATTAATTCATCTTCTAGTGTCACCATGTTTCCAAAATAGTGGAAAAGAACAGTAAAAATTCATGACATGCAGATTAGACCATTGGGAAGCAGCTATTAGCAAGTATTGATTTCTGTTAACCTATCCGGGT
>NW_024829409.1:0-1443 GCF_019175285.1 Sceloporus undulatus
GGGTTTGGCCCAGTATCATGAAGATAGGTCACAGGGGAAACTGAATCCTTTGGTCTGTGCCGACAAGCCCTAAGACTTAATTTCAGAAACTCTGATTATCTCAGGCTTCATTCATACATATTTTTTTTTTACTAGAACGATGCAAATAATCTCACTCATGCATTCCAGGTTTGTTATTCCCACCATGGAACCACATCTTTCCAGAGACCACATTGCTCTGCATTTCTGTGAGTTCTGTTAATCACATATATGGGCACCCTTCCCTTGTCCCCGCACCCACTGGCACCTCTCAGCCAACAGAGGGAGGTCAGCATCCCCTTTTCTCTCCTCCCTTTTCCTCTCTTTCCCTCTTTTCTCTGCTAAGGAAGGGGTGGCGCTTTCTTGTCTGTGTGGGCTGTGAATGATGCAAATGCATTTGAATCCCATTAAAGGCATGAAGAGTTTTATCCCAAGTCTATTCAGGTCTATTTGCATTGTTGTTCACACAGACGATAATGGAAATCTTTTGTAAAAATTTGGGGAAAAGCCCGATATTGATTATCCTAGGATAAGTGGGTTCCCCCACCCCCAGCCTCCCAAAAACTTAAATCAAGTGCATTCAGGATGCATGTGAACAACTGAGATTCATCCCAAATTCATCCTGGATTATTTTCATCATGTGAATAACCCTTCAGTTCTTCCAACAGTTATGCCATTTGATTAAATGCTGGAATCATTTAGGCATCAAAAAATTCAGTTTCTGCACCAGTGCTGTTAAGCCTGTCCCTCAAATTGTGTCTACATGCTTTATCTTTAAAAAAATGATAGTCTATAACTCTCTAGAGCACGGGTAGCCACTGTTACAGAGATGGCACCCACTCTTCTAGTTAGCCTCATATTCAAGGGTCACCTTTTTTTTTTTGGCTAAGATTTTAATGTGTTTTTAAAGTCTGAAGTACATTCAAATTAGCTGTATGTATGTAAAGTAGCATAAAAAGTAGCTGAAGCTAACTGAAATCAAATCTTCATGAAATATTAATTCATTAAAAGCTACTCACTCATTATTAACAAATACAATCCCCCACTTGTACCTGATTAATAGTTAAATTTATATATAAGTGAACCTTCCATTTACCAACTTCAGTTTAACTGATATGATATTGACTATGATATTACTACTGATAATTGAATTATAAGGATGTAAATTAAGTGTAATTTTGACTGTCTGTGGATTAGAGTACCTTTAGTTCTTTTCCCTTTGGATATGGTATATTTAGCATTTTGTTGCTGAATTTCAACAGCAATACGGTAGCAGTTTTAAAAATTCTGGGTACATTGAGGACTGCAAAAAAGTTATATGATCATATTACTTGGATAAAACAGGCATAGTGGTTTGAATGTTGAGTGTTGGACTATGACTCTGGAGACCAGGGTTTGATTCCCTACGCTGCCATGAAACCCTTC
>NW_024829410.1:0-1443 GCF_019175285.1 Sceloporus undulatus
GACCAGGTAGGAATTTCATCCTTTGTTGTTCATTTGGCAAAACTAGGAGGGGGGGGAACGTGGAGGTAGTTTTGACTATCCTGAATTGCTAGCCTTGAAGCAAGTGGGACCACTGGCTAATTAGGCAGTGTTGACTAAAAATGTGAAACAGCCATATTATGGGGTAGTATAAAAACAGAAGAGTTGAAATTGCTTGTAGTGGGCGTCCCTTAGTGAAAAGGGATTCTCGGAGATACAGTCCAGGTTATGAGGGGCATAAGTGGTGGAAAGGGAACAGAACACACTATAAAACAATCAGCTGGGGAGGGATTGCCCTGGGAAGGTCTCCATGGCTAGCTGATGCCAGTCCATGGGACTATTGAAACATATTGTGTTACCTGTTTAGCTCAGTAAATATAAGCATTAGACTTTGATGCACAGGATAGAGAAAATGTATGTTGCCAGAGTCTGTAAAATTGTTAAGAAAGCATATCAGGCAGACTACTGCTGCTGTAGCTTTTTGGATCCTGTCAATCTTAAGGAAGGAGAGGTCAAGCCTTATTCTAACCAGCCAACAGGAAATTCTATCATTTGCTTCCCACTCTTGCTGACAATGAAATAGTTTCCTGGATAAAAGCAATCTGGGTTTAACTGTCATGTTTAACTCCATTGAATGCAGACCTGCTGAAGGGGCTCAGATGGGTACATCCGCTATAGTGAGATATCATGCAACATTTAGAGAGGTTGAGCAAACATATATGGATTTGAAAGATCCTGATTGCTTTGTCCTGTGTACACAACTCCCTTTTTCAATACTGCCCAGACCATTTAAGAATCATTTGCTGTATCTGAAAGGCACATAAACCTCTGCCCTTTGCAAAATCTTTTTTAAAAAAGAACAATATTGAGATTATGTTTTACTAGAGGTTTTTCCTTTACTTTTAGGAGATCACCCTCCAAGTTAGGAGGAGGTTAAAATTCAGATACACACACACACACACACACAGCACCTCTGTCTTAGACCTGCTGCTGTCTCTTAGACCTGCTTCCTTGATTTCTGCTGCTCCAATCTCCAGTCATCTTCTTCAAATCAGAGGGTGAGGAAATTCATATATGTCTTGTAGTCTGTAGCCCCTTAAACTTAAATGTAGCCCTGCTTAGATTGGTCAGTAGTAGAATTCTAGCTTCCATGCTATTTCCCCTTCTTTTACTTTGAGAAACAGCTTGACTGTTCTGTTGGTTTCTGCTGCTATCTGTTTCTGTGTTTCTAATAAAGAAATGATTGTTTTTGTTGCAAATTCAGCTTGTTCTTCAACCTCTTTTTCACTTGGAGTCACTCTAGTTAATTATCCTTAAAAAAAATAACCCTTCAGCCTATAAGATCCTGCAGAGAGTTAGTAGAAGAGCTCCCCACCTAAAACAAACAAACAAACAAAATAGTAAAGGCATTGCACTTTTCTTAAC
>NW_024829411.1:0-1443 GCF_019175285.1 Sceloporus undulatus
GGTGCTGGAGTCCCCTAGGCTTCTTGTCCTGGGGGACCTCAACATCCCCTTCAAGGCTAGTCATGCTCCAACTGGTGCGGCTCGGGAGTTCATGGCTACCATGACTGCCATGGGCCTGTCCCAATTGGTCTCAGGGCCCATGCATTCTGCTGGTAATACACTAGATGTTATTTTCTGTACGGACATGGAGTCTCCGTGGGCAGAGGTAACGAATATCTCTGCCCTGTCATGGAAGGATCGAGGCTAGTATCAAGGTGACCACCCAGATCCCCCCCGGGGGTGGCAGACCTATTAGAATGGTCCACCCGCGAAGACTGATGGAACCCAAAAGGTTCCAGGAAGCCCTAGAGGGCTATCTGGTTGGAACTGACGGCAATTCTGTTGATGCCCTGACCAACACCTGGGATACTGATCTCTCCAGGGCTATACACAGGCGGGGTACATACCTCCGCTTTGCGGCGCTCTGCTGCCGCCGCTAGTAGGTCCGCGGGGGAACCGGAGCCTTCACACGGCCCAACTCCCGCGAGGACCGAAAAAGAAGCTCCAAAATGGAGCTTCTTTTTAAGTCGCGTTTGCGACGTAGCGAGGCGCCAGGGGCGCACTCACTACGTCACAACGCCCGCGACGCGTACGGACGCTCAGCGTCCGATACGTAAAGATGGCGGTGCCCGTATGAACAGGGCGCCGCCATCTTGTACGTATTCAATACGTACTAGGGTTAGGGGGGTGCGGAAGCACCGCCCCTTCCTAACCCTAGTACGTATTGATGACGTACTATTTGGCGATCTGTAAACCGCCACAGTGTCCTTTCTGGCCTGCTTCCAATAAAAAGCCCTGGTATACAGAAGATCTCAGGGCAAGGAAGCGGGCTGCGCAATGACTAGAGCGAAAATGGCGGACACATCAGGACTTAGCCGACAAGACACTCCTAGAGTCTCATTTGCAGGCCTACGGAGTGGCAATAGGTGCAGCCAAGAACTCGTTCTTTGCTGCACGTATTGCGTCCGCGGAGTCGCGTCTGGCAGAGCTGTTCAGGGTTGTGAGAGAGCTTACCCAACTGGCTCCCCCCCCCCCGAACCCATTATTGGAGCCATCTAAAGCCTGCTGTGACGAGTTTAACAACTTCTTCGCGGATAAAATCTCTCGGCTAAGGGCTGATCTCCACGCTGTTATTGGTTCAGAATCGAGAGAAGAGGCGTCCAGAGCTTCCGTGGACTCAGTTGTACTGGATCATTTTGAGTCTGTAAGTATCGAGGATGTGGACAAGATCCTCAGTAGCCTTAGGAAGATGACGTGCTCTCTCGATCCCTGCCCTTCATGGCTGGCAGTTCAAGGGGGGACGGCGATAACTGAGATGTTGCGCCGTATCATCAATTCTTCTCTCAGGGAGGGCCGTTTGCCATCTAGTTTAAAGACGGCCATTGTGAAACCTTTATTTAAAAA
>NW_024829412.1:0-1443 GCF_019175285.1 Sceloporus undulatus
TCCTGTAGTTATATGAGTTTTTTGTCCATTTCAGACAATTTGATTCTATTGGTTTCAATCTTTCTTTGGTGTCTTCCTTGTATAACTTTGCTTTCTTTACTATCTTCTTCGTCTCAGTGTTTGCACATCCTTTTGTATTTGTTTTATATTTCTTTGTATTTCCATAAATTCTTCATCTGAATTTTTCCTTTTAAGTTGCATTTGTAATTGAAATTGCTTTGTCATAGTCTCTCTTTCATTTTGTATTGCTTCTCCGCTTCTCTTGCTTGGACTATTTCACTTTCTGTCTTTCCAGAAGATCGTTCATCTCCTTAAATCTCATTTCATTTTCCTGTTTCATGATTTGTGTGAGTGTATTCATCCTTTGTTCACAGTCCATCCTTCCTGCTTTTACTCCTCTTCCTGAATCTGCTCCTCCTTGTTCTTCCTTCTCACCCTTTCCTTCTCCTTCCTTCTCTGGGAGTCTACTTGAAGGAGGAGCCATTTTTCTAGGGGGGCTTCTTAACAGTTCTCTTGGTTCAGTTTGTTCTGATCTAAAGAGTCTTCCAAAAGCTCTGTCTGAAGGTTTGTCTTTCTCAGTCTGTCTTACACCTCTCTTCCAAACTTTTCCCCCTAGTATTTTTGGCCTTTTTGACATTTACTTAGCATTTACTCCATTTTCTCCACCTCCCAGTTCCCTCCTTCTCCATCTTGGCTTTAAAGCAGCTAACGGGGGGGGGGGGGTTCCCCGTCCCCCTTTTAAACAGTGAACAGTGCTTCTATCTCCTTTAATCTCCTCTCATTCAAGCTACTGTCCATTTATAATTTGTGGGTTAATTCCACCCCAATTTAAGGCAGTTATAAGGCTCAGTTCCTTATCTCAAAGTCCTTTTTCATAGCCTCTAGCTGCCTCCTTTGCCTTTTTAATGGCAGACAGACTTCCTCCGTGATTTTCCGTCTCACACAAAAACAAAAGTAAAATATTTGAGTCTCCTCTTGAGATAATAATGGTGTTGTTTTTTACCTTCTTGTGTTCTTGTATCTTCTTGTTACAGATCCACCTCAGAGAACCAACCTTTCTTTCTTTGAGAGCTTTCTTTTGAAATGCAATTATCCATTTCCGAGGAATCAGAACACTTAGTTCCTATTCAGCCATTGCTCATGATTATCATTTGATCATATTGCCTTGCTTATTATTAAATCATTGTAATAATAATAATAATAATAATAATAATAATAATAATTTATATCCTGCTTCTAAAAACAGATTGAAGCAGTTAACAGTAAAATATTGGTAAATCACAACTTGTCGTTGTTTTGTCACAAACCCTCCCAATTCCTCCCATCCACAATAAAATACAATTACATTCTTAAGCAATTATTGAAGCAATTATTAATAATAACAGGGGTGAGGCAGTTAGAGCAGTTGTTGAAATGTTTATTAAATGAATAGGAGATTGCTGG
>NW_024829413.1:0-1443 GCF_019175285.1 Sceloporus undulatus
TTTCATGCTCAGTTGTATGTCTTTGCTCTTCAGTATCTTTTCCAGTTTAGCAAGCTCCATAAAAACGTCCACCAACTGAGCCCCTTGAAATGCATCTCTGGTTTCTTCTTTGGCCTTGCCATAAACACGACACAGCCCTTCCTCAACCTTGGGCAGCCCTCCAGGTGTGTGTGGGCCACAACTCCCATCATCCCCAACCAGTGCCTGGGGTGATGGGTACGGCAGTCCAACACACCTGGAGGGCCATCCAAGCTGGGAAAGGGTTCCAGAGGTGAAAAATAGATGGAAATACTTGTAATTTCAACTATGATAACCCAGCAGTTACTACAGCTGTTTTCCTGGTGGGCTGTTACCTCCTGTTTCCTCACTTAAAAAGACAAATTTATTTCCAGGAATGACAGTCTTCCTGCCTTAGCAATATTTTCATTTTCTACAAAATGCAATGCAGTGCATTTGGCGTAAATGCCTCAGTCCAGGGCTGTTCTTTGCACCCCCCAAAATGTCCCCCCTGCCTCCTTCCAAAACAACAATGCTCATTTATTATTTCATTCTTTTACCTTTGTTCTTCCTCGCTGGGCTGTGCTTCCCTGTCTTTGCCTCTAGATGGTGATCTTTTGCCTCTGGAACTTGGTTCATTTTCCATTTTCCTCCCAAACAGGGAAGATGCTCTTGGGATGCCAGGGAGAGTATTTCAAGGTCTATATTTTAATATACAGAATTCTCCCATTTCCCAAGCAACCTTTACAAACCCCACCCTAACCCTAGAAAGCCACCAAATTAATTTCAGTAAACCAACAAAAGTCCAATTGTGGGTCTCAACTAGCGGTGATGCTACTGCATCAGTGGAAAGTTAAACTTGCTTTAACCACCAGTTGAACTTGCTTTGGTATACAAACTTGGTTTAATCAGCACTTTGGCTTGCTTTAACCAACAGTTAAACTTGTTTTAATCAACATTTACGTTTGCTTTAATTAACGGTTAAACTTGGTTTAGCCAACTACTTTGTTTAATCGACATATAATCTTACTTTAACAACAGTTAGACATGTACAATCAGCATTTAAACTTGTTTTAATCAATTGTTACACCTCATCCAAGTTTATGTTGATTTAATCAACACTTCAACTTGCTTTAATCAACTGTTAAACTTGGCTTAATGAATAATAAAACTTACTTTAACAATTTGTTTAATCAACATTTAAACTTTAAGCGTCCCACAATCAACTGTTAAACTTGTTTCATTAATGCTGCTACTTACTTTAATATTAGTTAAACATTTTAATCAACATTTAAACTTGTTTTAATAATTTTTTTACACTTCCTTTAATCAGTGGTTAAACTTTGATTTAATCTTGTCTTAATAAATAGTTCAGCTTCCTTTCATCAATAGTTAAACTTGGTTTAGTCAACATTTAGACTCAACACTTCCACTTGCTTTAACTCA
>NW_024829414.1:0-1443 GCF_019175285.1 Sceloporus undulatus
TTGCCCTCCAGACCCTTGCCCTTTTTATATCACCTGGAATATATCATGGATGCATCTCTTAGTTAGGGCTATTTTCCATCATGTTTAAAAGAAGCAGTGTTACGGCCGTTTATGGAAAAGCCCTCCCTAGATCCCTTGGACATGAACAATTACAGACCGGTCTACCGTCTTCAATTTCTAACCAACATAATTTTGAGGAAAGTTGCTCTTCATCTCCAAGCGGTCTTGGATGAAACAGATTATCTGGACCCATTTCAAACTGGCTTCAGGATGGGATACGGAGTCTTGGTATACATGCATATATGTGGTATACAAAACCAAAAGATAATAATACTTTTAACCATCATGTTATAAGAAGATAATTGCTTAAAGTATGGTATAAAATGAGACATCAATTTTGGGTGTCATTGCAAGAAGCCTATGACAATAGAACAAAGGACAAAGATACTCCATGGCTAAGATATGGAGATTTAATAAAGAAAACACCAGAAGGAAAATACAATATGAAATCTATGGAAGAACTTAATGAAAGAGGAAACATGAAGGATTGGTTTTTATAGAACCAATTAAACAATCGTTTTAAGGCAGATACTAAAGCTCCTGGGTTAACGAAGGATAACAATGAAATAGATAAAATTATGATGGACAAAAAAGGTAAACACATATCCAAATGTTATAAACTATTCAAAGAAAGAGATCTAGAAGATGAAATTATTAAACAAAGCATGGTAAGATGGGCACCTGATATAAATAAAACTATAAGTATAGAGGAATGGGGAAAATCATGGAAAGGAACAAATAAATTCACTATGTGCCAAAACTATAAATGAAATTACATCAAAATGTTATACAGGTGGTATCTAACCCCCCAGAAATCCACCTGATATACAAAACTGGCAATACTAAGTGCTGGAAATGCGGGGAACCAGAGGGATGCTTCTTTCATATTGGTGGACATGCATTAAGGCTAAAGGATTCTGGCAAAGGATTCATGGAACCGTCCAAAACATTCTTGATATGAATATTCCCTTTGAACCCAATTTATTTTTACTAAACATGACACACAACATAAAGTCAGTAAAATACAATAGAAGTGTTTTATATATGGTCTCATGTGCAAGGATCTTATTTGCTCAAGTTTGGAAATCTACAATTAATCCTATCGAACATTGGTTGATTAAGATATATGAAGCTAGAAATATGGATGTAGTATCTGCTTTACTAAGAGGGAAATCAAAAGAAGATTTAGAAATGGAATGGAGTTGTCTTAAAACATTTGAAGAAAAGGGTAATAAAATCCCGTTAAATTAATAGTTAATATTTGGTCAATATTTGGTAATTTAAATACTATCATGGGAATATCTCAGTGTAATAAGAAATTTGAAAATAAGAAAAGGAAGACCCACATCATTGTTGTGTGGAGTGCCACACACAGAGTTGTAT
>NW_024829415.1:0-1443 GCF_019175285.1 Sceloporus undulatus
AGCTCCTTTGCTCCGTCAGTCACCCCAATTGCCCTTTGCACCCTTCCATATAATCCGCCTCGCACACTCAGAACTACTGGGACTAAACTGTTGGAGGTCCCTAGGTCCAATCATGTGCGGACCTCACAGAGGGCTTTTACTACTGCTGCCCCTCCCCTCTGGAATAAGCTCCCTGCAGAGCTTCGCTCCGCCGCCTCATTAGCTGTTTTTAAAAAACAGTTAAAAACATACCTATTCTGGCTGGCCTTCCCACCTTAATTTGTTTATTTATTTTCCTGCCCCCTTTCCCCTCTTTTCTCTTTGACCCTGGATTGATGTTTAATTTTTATTTTTATTTTTTTGCCCCTGCCATGTGCTTTTTTATTTTACTGTTTTCCTGTTCCTGTTTTGTAGTAATGTTTTTAACTGATTATTGGATTTTAATCTTGTATTGTAATGTTTTTAAACATTTTTGTACGCCGCCCTGATCATATCCATGGAAGGGCAGGATATAAATAAAAATTTATTATTATTATTATTATTTTATTCCTCCGGCTCATTTGCTCTGTCAGTCACTTTGCACCCTTTCTCCGGCTCCTTCATCTTCCTCCTCCTTCATGAAGGGGAGGAATGTTCTGCCCTCCGCCCTCCCTCTGCCCTAAATCCCTCCCCTGAACTTGCCCCGTTCATGATCGGGGACAGGTTTTTATTCGCTGGACCCATTTTTAAAAAAAAGATACAGCTTTTACTCCACTTTCAAAAGACCCGCACCAAGGGGCATTTGCCCCTGAACAGGTGTGCAAGACTCAGATTCACTTGTGGAAGCATCGGGTCCAATATGAACTTGTCTTGGTTAATTCGGTTTCTGATCCGGGGTAAAGGGTAGTCTGAATGGCCCCAAAGTAAATGCAAGGTTCACTGAAGTACAAAAATTTTCAGAAAATAATCCCAAAGATATGTCAATGAGGCCTGAGAATACTCTGGGGTCACAGGATGCTGACTTACCAGGAATGTTTGTGGAAAATTAAGTGGAAAGGTAATTAATGGAATGGAATATTTGGGAAAAGAGGATGAAGGAAGAATGACAAATCGGAAGGGCAGACAGAATGATCCCAACCTACCATTGGTCATTTCATGGGTCATACTAAAAACTATTATTATATGCCATCAGGAAAAGGAAATGAGGGCTGTTCATAAAAACCAGTGAGCAAGTCTACACTTTTTTCCCAATACAATTGGTACTGGATACTAGCACCCCCAATTGCATGGTAATGCACAAAGGAAGCCTCCTATTCAAGTGTGTCACTTGTTAAAAAGATGCATTTGCATCGGTCTACATATATCAGGTCTTCATATTGTGAGTAATCTATGGCAGAAAGCACCCACAAGTGGTCACCCATCCATATTTAAACCCAACCTGATCCAGTTGATAAAATGCATCAAGACATGCTTACTGCTGCAGCA
>NW_024829416.1:0-1443 GCF_019175285.1 Sceloporus undulatus
CTCCTGCGTGATTGCTTTCAAATGTTTACTCAAGAGATACCCTATCTACCTATTTATGGTAGGCTCTTGGGAGAGGGAACAATCTTTGTTGTCTGTAGTTCACCTTATTGACATCATAAATAAAAAGGAGCAGCAATAACAGCCAGCTGGTTTTGTACACTTTGGAGTCACGGCTCAGAAAAGGAGATAACGCCAAATGGAGGAAAACATGAGAAAGGACTGGAGCTGGCTTCTAGGGCAGAGGCCAGAGCCTCCAAGCAGGCCTGTGCCTCTGAGGCTGCAATAGTCTATTTTATTGCTGTGTGCCTTTCAAGTTGGTCAGGAGAAAGAGAAGGGGGGAATGAGGCAGCTGAAAGGGGATTTTTGGCCAGAAGCCCCCTCCCCACTCTATCCCTCCGGTGCCCGGCTGCGGCTTCCAGGGAGGAGCCCAGCCAAGAGGCAGCTGCTTCTCCCTAGCCTGTTTCAGTCCCAGAGGATGGGAATGGCAAGTCCCTCTGAACAACCCTTGCCAAGAAACCCCTTGTGGACTCCTCCCTTGAAGCCATGCAAATGCAACGGTGCACATATACTGTCCCCAAGCCCCCCTGTTTGCCACTGCTCTGCATGGGCCTTGTAGATTGAGGCCTGTGGCCTCCATGATTTGATTCATCCATCTGGCATAAGGTCTTCCTCTCTTTCAACTGCCTTCTACCTTTTTTAGTATTATTGGGCCCGAACAGACAGGCCAAAATAAAGCTGCTTTGGGTCACTTTGGAGGTATGCTATTTAAATGATGCATGCGTCCTAAGAGTCTGGAAGCCACACCAAAGTCATGCTCCAGTCCTAAGGACTGGATGTTCGGGCCCATTGTCTTTTCTAATACCTTCTCATGTAGTGGGCCAAGTACAACAGTTTCAAGTCATCTTGGCTTTGAGACAGATTTCTCACTCGATCTGCTCCAGGACCCATTTGTTTCTGTTTTTGGCTGTCCATGGCATCCTCGGCCCTATTCTCCGGCATCACATCTCAAAGGAATGGATTTTCTTCCTGTCCACTTTCTTCCCTCTCCATCTCTCACATCCCTACATGGCGATGGGGAATACCATGGCTTGGATGATTCTAACTTCCATGCTCAAACCACTGCACCATGCTATTTACTATGTACTCTCTTTACGGGAACAGAATCCCGTCTGAAGCCCTGTGATGCTGAGTAGTGGTGGGGCCTTTTAGGTTACACATAGATACAGTTACGCACACAATGATACAATTAGCCACTCCACATTTGCGGTTTGCCTTTCGTAGATGTGATTATTTGTGGACCCGGTTTGGTATTGCTTTAAAATGCTCGTCTGGCTCAAGGCTATAGGATTCTGGGAGTTGGAGTTTGTTGTGGGGCCCAGAGTGGACCCTGGCTCAGGGCTATGGGATTCTGGGAGTTGGGGTTTGTTGTGGGGCCCAGAGTGG
>NW_024829417.1:0-1443 GCF_019175285.1 Sceloporus undulatus
ATTTATATCCATACAGGGAAGAGTCTAGCTCAGAGTGCCCTTAGTTTCTGGTGCATTGCCCTGCCAGCCTTTATTTCAAATGTAATTGCTGCAATTTGGTCACACATCTATAGATACTGTGCTTTGTCCTTTATATCTTTATACTGGAAAATGCAGGAGAAGTTATTGGCTGTTTGGAGGTGATGTGGTCCTTTTACTGGTCAGACTTGTTCTTCCTCTCAGGTATATCCACAAGCAGCTATTCAGATAGCTAATTATGTGGAGCTATTTTGTAACAATTTCACTCTCGTTTCTTATGATCATTTTATTAATAGACATGGAGGGGGAGCCATCTTAGACACACTGTAACCAAACATTTCCCCCTCTCCCCCACCAAAACTGGTCAAAAGGAAGATCAGGGAATAGAGATTCAGCCTGTGTTGGATGGGGTTTCGTTCCCCCTGAGATCCCAGGTTTGTAGCCTGGATGTGCTCTTGGTCTCAGCCCTGCACCTGGAGGCCCAGGTATTGGCAGTGGCCAAAAGTATGTTTGCACAGTTTAAGCTAGTGTGCCAGTTGCGCTGATTCCTTGAGATGCCAAATCTGATCAAGGTGACACATGACTTGATTACATCCCATTTGGATTATTCTTTTCCTTGTTGTTGTGTGTTTTCAAGTCATTCTGATTTACCACGGCCCTAATGGTATTTTCTTGGCGTGATTTGTTCAGAGGAGGTTTGCCATTGCCTTCCCCTGAGGCTGAGAGTGTGTGTCCTGCCCAGGGTCACCCAGTGGGTTTCATGGTCGAGTGGGATTCAAACCCCAGTCTCCATAGTCATAGTCCCACACTCAAACCACTACACCACTCTTAACTCCACTTGCATCACTCTAATGCACTCTATATGGGGTTGTCTTTGGAAACTCTTTAGAAACTTCACTGGTCCAAAATACTGCAGCCAGTCTATTGACAAGAGCTGGTTACAGAGAATATATAACTTCCTATGTTGAAACCACTTCACTACTTCCAAGAATAATTCAAAATGCTAGTTATGACCTACAGAGCCGTGCACAGCAGTGGGTCCAGACTGTTGATGTTTTTAAAAAAGTATCTCCTAATATATATTAACTTGGAAAGGTTTTCCTTCTTCCCCGACTAAAAGTCCAGTGGGCCTCCCTTCCTCTTCTGTGGCAAAGAGGATGGGCTAACGGGGGTTTTATATTGTTGTTGTTTTATTGTATTTTTATTGTACTGTTGTACTTTGTATTTTATCATGCTGTAAACCGCCCTAATCTGCGGAAGGGCGGTATAAAAATAAAACTTTTATTTATTATTATTTCCCTTTTTCAGTCGCGAGCTTTTATTTTCCCATCTCTACCTCCACCAAAAAGCAGCTTCTAATCTTTCTTCTAGGAGCCAGCATATGGTTTGAGAGTTGGACTATGACTCTAGAGATCAGGGTTCAGT
>NW_024829418.1:0-1443 GCF_019175285.1 Sceloporus undulatus
TATATATATATAAAAACCCTAACTTTTCCAGGTGTTGTTTGTATTGTTAGGTGATCAAAAAGTAATTGTGAATAACCTGAGTTACTGTATATACTCACGTAAAAGTCTGGAAAATTTAGTCAAAAAATTGACCCCAAAAAACCTGGGTCAACTTGTCAATGGGTGATGTAAATACTGTACTTTAACACTTATTTTAAAAAGGAACCATATCTTGGTGAAAGGGGAGAGCTTGATTCCTCCTTGGAGTATCTAAAAGAAGCACTGACCCCTTTTACTTTCTCATCCATCCATCTTTTATGGTGAGCACAAACAGTTATGCCTGCTGGAATTGTATAAGTTCTTTGGCATCATTCTTCTTTGCTTAATCCTTTAAATCTTTTGTTATGCACCCCTAAGTTTTACCCTCGACTTATCCAAGGGGCATAACAAAATTCTTAATTTTGGCCCCAAAACCTGCCCTCAACTTACAGTTGAGTACATACAGTAACAGCCTCAAATATAGATTGGATAAGGGATAATAATCTAAAGCTAAACAAGGCAAGACAGAAGTTCTGCTCCTGAATGGTTTATCAATCAGGAAAATAGTATTCAGCCTGTTATAAATGGAAAAGATTCCCCTTTAATGACCATGTTAATATCTGGAAGGTGAGCAGAGGCAGGGAAACACTTTAAAAAACACTGCTATTGGAGGAACTAATTTGTGCCCTTTCCTGGTGGGAGAGTCTGAGGATGTGATTGCAGTGTAGTAATATATACAGTCATCCCTCCGTATTCATGGCTTTGGCACTCTCAGTTTTGATCATTCGTGAGCTCAAGGCCTCCACACGCACACACATAGCCCCTTCTCTCTACCCCCTCCCTGCTGTTCTGTAACTAGCCCAGCTGAGCCAGCTACAAGGCAAAAGCGAGAAGAAAGAGAGGCAAGTTCTTTCTTTTTCTTTCTCCAGGCGACAAAAGCCAAAGAAACGGAACACCCCCCTCCCCTGAGCCCCTGCCGCCTTGGAAGGGCTTGAGGGAACCTTCTCCCAAGGTTTTCCAGGGCAGCAGGGTCCAGAGGAAGAGAGGACTCCCTTCCCCTGAGCCCCTGCCGCCTTGGAAGGGCTTGAGGGAGACTTCTCCCAAGGCTTTCCAGGGCAGCAGGATCGGGAGGAAGAGAGGACTCTCTTCCCCTGAGCCCCTGCCATCTTGGAAGAGCTTGAGGGAGACTTCTCCCAAGGCTTTCCAGGGCAGCAGGGTCCGGAGGAAGAGAGGACTCCCTTCCCCTGAGCCCCTGCCACCTTGGAAGGGCTTGTGGAAAGCTTCTCCCAAAGCTTTCCAGGGCGGCAGCGGCCAGTGGAAGGGAAAGTGAGTCCCCTGCCTTCCTTCTGATGCTTCAGACAGCTGAGGCAAGCTCTCTTAAGCATTGGAAGGGAGGCAGAGAATGTTGGATGCGCTTCTCTCTCC
>NW_024829419.1:0-1443 GCF_019175285.1 Sceloporus undulatus
ACATTACAAGCAGAATAGTTTTTATTAATTCACATTTCTTTGATCTTCTTTTCATATTACAGCAGCAACAGCATTGGCCCAAAACATTTTGTTTCCTTGAGCAGAACTTATATAAAATAAAGCTTTCCTCACTTGAAAGTAGGATTACACTATTCAGACATACATTCCTGTTTTCACCTGCCCCTTGTATGCTCAGCCTTGATATCCATCATTATCAATAACAATAACAATAACAACAACAACTACAACAACAATTCCTAAATTGTAGCAAATGTTCTAGAAATACTATAGGTATAATTGTTGGATATAATGGATATAATTTTCTCCAAGCCCTGAAAAAAAGCACTCCTTCCAAAGAAGAGAGTACAGTATCACCGTTTTGACAGGAGCAACAACCTTCTAATTAATCTTTTTGTTGTTGTTATTCATCCATGAGTCAATCTTGACCCATGAGACATCTCCAAGATTCCTTGGCCTCCACTGCTCTGCTCAGTTCCTGCACATTCAAACCTGTGACATCTTTTATAGAGTCTATCCATCTAGTATGTGGCCTTCCTCTCATTCTGCTTCTGTCCACCTTTCCTAGCATTATTGTTTTTTTCCAATGAGCTGTGCCTTCTCTTGATGTGGCCAAAGTATTACAGCCTTAGTCTAGTCATCTTCTTCCAGAGAGATTTCTGGTTTGATCTGCTCTAGCACCCATTTGTTTGATTTCTTGGTATCCTCAGCATTTTTCTCTAGCACCACATTTCAAATGAATTTATTTTCTTCCTAACCGCTTTCTTAACTATCCAGTTCTTGCATTTAAGGAATGGTAATAAGGAATACAGTGCACTCATGCCAACCACAGGTTTGCCATCCATGGTTTGAGCTTCTACTGATGGCAAGCCCTGGCTTTTTCAATGGGCACACTCGCATACGTGCCCATAGAAAAGAATGGGACTTAAGATCCCACATTTTTTTGCTATGGGGGGGCATAACACCCACTGATAGCAAGTGCACACTGTACAATGGGTTGTACAATTCTACCTTTTGCGCTTAATTGTATATCTTTACATTTTAGCATCTTTTCTAGTTCTTTCATAGGGCCTGAACAGACAGGCTGAAATAAAGTTGCTTCGGGTCACTATGGAGGTATGCTGTTTAAGTGATGCATGTGTCCTAAGAGGCTGGAAGCCATGCCAAAGCCTCGTTCCAGTCCTAAGGACTGGACCACACCTTTGGCATAGCTTCTGGCTTTCTTATGATGCATGTGTCATTTAAACAGCATACTTCCAAGGTGACCCGAAGCAGCTTTATTTTGGCCTGTCTGTTCAGGCCCTTAGTCTTCTTATGAGTTCTTGACTGCAGTCCTCATTCATTGGAGATTATCGCACTGCGTTCTGAGAACGTTCCATATCATCACATGATGAGAACGTTCCTGGAACGGATATTACCGCATTA
>NW_024829420.1:0-1443 GCF_019175285.1 Sceloporus undulatus
CTATCCACTTGTCTTCCCCACCTTGTGGTTGTCTCAGTGTTTATATTTACCTCACTCTTTGCCTACGGAAAACCCCCCAGTAATACTTCTTCTGATCTGGATTTAGCTTTTGCTGTAATATATGTCATAATCCCTCCTATCTTGAATCCGTTTATCTATAGCATTAGAAACAAAGATCTGAAGGCTGCATTGTGGAAACTGTTAGATTTGGAGCTTTTTAAAAAAAATCAGATTTAAACATCTTCGCAATTAGCTTTGTGAAAATATTGTTGCATTCAACTTGCTCCAAAATGCATACTGAACCTTTGGCTCCCTAAAAACATGTCCAGAGAGAGCTCTGCTGGTCACGGCCCAAACTGATATCAAATTGGAGGGCCACCTTCCTAATAATCCTAAAGGTTTCCTTCCTCTGGTGCAGAGACTGAAACAGGAAAAGCCCTTTAATTTTAAAAAAAATTAAATACAACCAAGTATAATTTAATAATTAAACAGGGGGAAAAACAACATTTTCTATAATTAAATTTATCAAATATATTCCAATAAATCATGAAAGAGAAAAGGGGGGGGGGGAGTACTTCCCATCGGGATATCAACACGTGTATGTAACAACCTCATGTAGATACAAAAAAATATTGTTGGTGTTTTATGGATGTAACATGTGTTTCCCAATAAAGGACCCCCCCTCCCCAGTCTATCACAGTTTCTGAAGCCACAACTGTTAATGCTTTTTTAAACATGGACAATTCTTTTGGAGACTTTTCTGCTCTTCAAAACATGCAGAAAGCCCTCAATGTAGAAAAATACCCCAGTCCCTCACAGGAACCCCATTACACCTTTCTTCATCCCCAAATGCACCCACATTTATTGGAGACCTTCACAAAATAGTGTCTGAAAGTTATGCAACATGACCTCTGGTTGCCATTTTGGGAAGAATTTCAAGAAAAGTAGAGGCATTTCAGAGTACTGTCATGGGAGTGTGGCCTATGGGTGGGAGTTGGAGCGGGGAAATCAGACCTTTGTCCCAGTGAATTTGCACATCCTTGATGCCATGCCAGGATAAATAGTTCAATGAGGCAATGCTGTAGCAATGACTATTTATTTGTAGAATTCTTCTTTAGTGTCCATTTCAGGCTGTAATGTAATATTCATTGCCATGATCTTACATTGTGCAGCTATGAGTGACAAGCTCCTCTGATAAGTGCTATGCTGACTTCACCTCAGCAGGGCACAATGAAATAGAGATAAAGTAGGTTAATGCTCATTGCAGCCCCAGAGGCCACACCTGTTCCTCCACCACCTAGCCTTTTTGCAGCAGGATTGTAGCCCTTTAATGCTCTCTTTGGCGGGGTACAAACCGCCGCTTTGCGGCGCTTCCCCATCGCCGCCATTTGCTCCGTGCGGGAGCCGCAGCAGCCAAACCGCGCGGCTCCCGCGCGGAGCAAA
>NW_024829421.1:0-1442 GCF_019175285.1 Sceloporus undulatus
AGCTCACCCTGAAGATTTTATCTGTCTGGGATTCCAAAAGATCTCTCAATATATCCAGAAAAAGAGAGAGGGCAGGTAGCAAACGTTCTTCTAAGTTCTCATTCTCTATCTCAGGCAGGCCCCTGATTTTTATTGCTCTTTCTCTATATCTTTTTTCTTGTTGCTGTATAATACTGTCCTCTCGAATTTGGTGCTTTTCCAGTCTTATTATTTTCTTTTCCAATTCGGATGTTTTCTTGACTGTGGAGTGCACCTCTTTTTTAATCTCTAAGATGTCTTTATTTATTGCATCAATCTTCTCTGATAATGTTTCCGTTTGTTTTTGGGTATCCTCTCTTAATTCTTCCCTCAGGGCTTTTTGCTCCTCCCTGATTTCCAATTTAAAATTTCTTTTAAATTCACGCAGTTCCTCCAATATAGTGGATGTTATGTCTGATTGTTTTCCAATCCAATCCATCGAGTTCCTTCTCACATTTGCTTGTCCTCCACTCATATTTTCTTTCTTACTCTTGGCACCCCTTGTTTCCATTTAACGTTTGCCGAAGAGGATGACTTCTTTGTTACTTTGGCTTCTTTGTTGCTTTGTTATTATATTGATGCTATTGTTACAATTTCTATTAATTCAGAGACTTAAAGATTTTTTTTAATTTTTTTTTATAAACAAGGCCACCAATGCAGCTTGGTCTCCGTCAGTTCCGTCAATTCCGTCCTAATTATTTTATATTTAGCTCAGACTCTGCAAATCTTTACAGCTGTAGTATCTTGCGGACAGCTGACTCCATAAAGACAAGTAAATTTCTCACAGCTGGTCCGTGTATCTAACGGCTCCTGCTGGGAGTACTATTCAAAACAGTTTTTACCCTATTCTTTTCTTCCTTGTCTTATCTATAGCTACTCCAAATCATTAGTAAAAGCAAATCTTCTTCACTTTTATTTCCAGAAAGTTATTGTAATTGACGTTCCCACAAATTACCTTTGGTGCTACTCTCCCATACACTTAACCACCTTGGTATTCAGTGGAACATGGATGTCATATCTTCCAAATCTCGTACCGAAGGACTAGAAAGAAAGGGTCTTCACAATCTCCAAATTAGAGAAAGCAACCACGAGTTGTCTCTTTCAATCTTATCCCTTCAGACCCATTCGGGATAAATCTTCTTATAAACAATGGGTTGCACCAAGACTGAAGTCCTAAGACATACACACCGCTGCGCCGGCTGTCTTACGGCTCTCCTTGGGTCCCTCGCTCCTAACCCTTCCAGGCAAAGGAGAATAGGACTCTCAAGCCCCCGACAGACCCTCGCCTCGAAACTCTCGCGGTTCAAGTACCCTTTCGATCCCTCAATTCTGGAGGGACCTTTGAATGGGTCGTGCTGCGGTAGAAAGGAGAGCAGAGCCGAAGCAACTTGCCTCCGTGTGCCTTGGCGTTTCCACCGGAAGTC
>NW_024829422.1:0-1442 GCF_019175285.1 Sceloporus undulatus
GCCACAGCGACTGCACACAGCGGCACCAATCCGGTCTCTGGAGGGGGAAAAAAGAAGCCGTGGAAAGCAGCTGGAAGGCACATCATAGATGTGCCAGCACACCATGATGACACCCCTTCCGTGCTTTGCCGTTTGGGCACTACGCCACAATGGCATCATCATGGCACACATGGTGTAAATGGGCACATGCCAAAATTGGTGCCCTGGCAGCAGGGTCATGGAATCGACTGTGCGAACACTATGCCGTGACTCCGCCCATAGGCTAGCGCTTTTCACAGGTCTGTACAGGGCCTGTGTTCACACTACAAAAGTATTTTGCTTTCAATTATCTCAGCAGGCAGAAAAGAAAAGTAGGGGCATAATCTTGCCCTTTTCAGAAGTTTCAGGCAAAAGCAAATTGCTGCAGCCCTTCAAGCTTATGTGTTCTTCCTCCTTAATAACATTTGCCATTTGACCACTCTCTGAAGTTGCTTAAGCAAACATATCTTAGTTTTCATCTCTGAAATTTTGGAGTGTATACATGAACATTGAGAAAACTATAAAGAAAAGTGGTCAGAATACAAAGATTAAAATAAGAAGAGAGAACTGGGTTCCTGTTCTGGAAGGCTTCCTGCAGCCTCACCCCACTATGCCTGCTGAGCTAATGCACTGCTTTTAGAATAGATATTTTAGAATAAACCAATTTATGATATGACACAGAGGTAGCACCAAAGCAGAAACCCCACAGGGTACACCAAAAAAAAAATATGATGAGTGTGATGCATTTGCAATCAATTTTAGATGGGTTAAGATTGTTGTAATAAATAAATAAGCATTATTAAATATATATATTTTAAAAAAGCCTTTGGACCCTGGCCACCGATTTTTGTTCACCACAAACCATTCCAGGCAATCCACATTACTATAACAAGGAGATATATAATTATTGCTGGTGTCTCCCATGAGAAACATTGGCATTTAAGTTTCTCATAACTGCTGTGGAATCTGGATTGGAAGAACATTTGGAGGGTAACCTTTAATGGGGGGGTAGTGAGATATCTTTCTCATAAGGCAACAGCAAGCAAGGTAATGCAATGTTTGGATCTAATAATAATAATAATAATAATAATAATAATAGGATTTATTTATATGCCACCCAATCACTGGGAGTCCGGGCAGCTTACATCAGAGGGGATAATACAAGTCAATAACAATAAACATGAATTTAAAAACAAATGTAACATAGCAATGCATTAAACAATAACAATAAAAAGATAGCTATTAACAATAGCAATAAATAACAAAAAATATATAGCCATTATAGCAACATCTGTATCATTGATAAATCTATGTTATTTATTTCTGAGTTGAGTTTAAGTCAAGCCACTGAAGTGACTTGAGTCTATCTTGAGTCCAAATCAGTCGAATTGAGTCTATGGAGCTTATTGCATTAATAAATAAGC
>NW_024829423.1:0-1442 GCF_019175285.1 Sceloporus undulatus
TTTTTTAGCTTTTCAATAAAATTTTCAAAAAAAAAGAAAATAATAATAATAATACATTTATAGATATTTTATAAATTTATAAATTATATTGATTATTTATTTATAAAACATTATTATTATTAATTTAGGATATTATTGCACTTTCCTATTTTTATAAAAGCACGCAAATAATAATAATAATAATAAAATATTTATAAATATTTATAAATATTTATAATAAATTATATTTATTATTTTTTATAAAACAAAAATATAATATTAAATTATTATTATTAAGGATGTTATTGCACTTTCCTATTTTTATAAAAGCATGCAAATAATAACAAAAACAAAAACAACAACAACAATAATAATAATGTTTTAGACCCAAATAGAAAATAATTTTGGTCACATTATTTATACATACATACATATATATATGTGTGTGTGTGTGTGTGCGCGCACGCGCGCGCGCCAAGGCTGTCCTATAAAGAATTAACATTGTTCAAAGGCCGCCCTTACCTTTTGCAGAGGCCTTAGAGAGAGGAAGAACAAATGAGCGGCATTGAAATCCCAGTTGCTCCCGAATGGATCGGATTTCTACAACCTATTTCTTTTTATTGAATTACCGGCCAGACCTCCCGCTTGGAGGCTTGAAAATAATCTCATTTATCTTGGATTTATTTATTTAATTAATTTCTATTTATTTATTTATTGCAAAAATCCTGGCACAATCATCTATCGTTTATTTTTGCAACACGATGCACAAAATGTTGTGCGAGTTAAATTAAATGGTGCAATTAAGTTTAATTATGTGATAATAATTATGTGATAATAATAATAAAATATATTACTGTATATGTTTATATTTTATTTATTTAATTTTTAATATTTTTATTTATTTAATATTTTATTTATAAAATTTTATAATTTATTTATATGCAAGGTGGATAATAATAATGATGATGATGATGATGATAATAATAATAATAATAATAATAATTGTATATATTATATGTTATATTTTATTTATTTTATATTTTATATATATATAATATTTTATTTATAAAATTTTATAATTTATTCATATAACAATATTTTAATGTTTTATAATTATTGTTAGCTGCTTGGAGAGGCGGGACATAAATAAATATATTAATATTAATAATAATAATAATAATACCATACTCCATATAATAGATTAATAATAATAATAATAATAATAATAACCGTATTTTAATGTTTTATTATTATTGTTAGCCGCTTCGATCTGCTTGGAGAGGTGGGATATAAATAAATTATTATTATTATTATTATTATTATTATTATTATTAATCTCATACCCCAATCCTCCTCCCAATAAAGCAATAATTATTAGTGGTTTTGATCAATATGTCCTCTCTAGGACTCTCTGAGGTCCTCCTGCACAGTTCTGCTGGAAGTTGGCCATAGAGTTGCGCTGG
>NW_024829424.1:0-918 GCF_019175285.1 Sceloporus undulatus
TCAGTCCAGTTACAGATAGACGCTCTGTTTGTTTTCATGGCTAAACACCTCAATGCACTCACCAACCCCAATTGTCATGGGAACTACTGACCTCTCCTTATTTCAAATCCTCAACAATTGGAATAAAGATCTGGATAGATAACGTATCACCATTAGCAAAGCCTTACATCTATTCACCATACCCACCTTTGTTACCTAGTTCTTGCGTGTGTGTGTGAACACTTATATGTATGCGTCTGTGTGTTTTGCTTTCCCCCTAAATAAAACACAAAAACCTATTTCAATTGCCTCTGAAGATCTGTTTGATTCAGGAACTGCTATAGATTGGCTGAGTCCAGAGGTCACTATTGCCCCAGTAAAACTATTTCGCTCTATTGAGCTAAGTACCAAAATCCCCTAAAAGCATAGCACTTGCGTCCCACAACATTCCAGAATTGGCAGTTTAGGATTTGATATTTAGAATCCTTACAAAGTGGAGAACAATAGTGCCTCACTAAAACTAGAAATTCCAAGATTCCGCAGGAAGTTCTTATGACAATTAAATTATGTGTGAAAGGTAACTAGGAATTGTAGTACAGCACAAGTTGAACACGTGTCTACAGTGTGATGCAGCAGCTAAAAAGGCCAATGTAATCCTAGGCTGTATCAATAGGAGTATAGTGTCAAGATCAAGGGAAGTAATAGTGCCACTCAATTCTGTTTTGGTCAGGGCTCACTTGCAATAATCCTGTGTCCAGTTCTGAGACCACAATTCAAACAGATGTTGAGAAGCTGGAGCATGTCCAGAGGAGGGAAACCAAAATGGAGAACGGTCTGGAAACCATGCTCTCGCAGGAATGACTTAAGGAGCTGGGTATCTTTAGCTTAGAGAAGAGAAGGTTAAGAGTGGATATGACAGCCCTGTTCAAATATTTGAAG
>NW_024829424.1:1018-1442 GCF_019175285.1 Sceloporus undulatus
TCAGTCCAGTTACAGATAGACGCTCTGTTTGTTTTCATGGCTAAACACCTCAATGCACTCACCAACCCCAATTGTCATGGGAACTACTGACCTCTCCTTATTTCAAATCCTCAACAATTGGAATAAAGATCTGGATAGATAACGTATCACCATTAGCAAAGCCTTACATCTATTCACCATACCCACCTTTGTTACCTAGTTCTTGCGTGTGTGTGTGAACACTTATATGTATGCGTCTGTGTGTTTTGCTTTCCCCCTAAATAAAACACAAAAACCTATTTCAATTGCCTCTGAAGATCTGTTTGATTCAGGAACTGCTATAGATTGGCTGAGTCCAGAGGTCACTATTGCCCCAGTAAAACTATTTCGCTCTATTGAGCTAAGTACCAAAATCCCCTAAAAGCATAGCACTTGCGTCCCACAA
>NW_024829425.1:0-1442 GCF_019175285.1 Sceloporus undulatus
GCAAGCATCCAGAGGAGAGGTGCCGTCCTTAGTCACTGTATCTAGACCAGGCCCGTAGCTAGGCCTTTAGGGGCCCTGGGGCAGAAAGTACATTTGGGGCCCCTATTTTTTTTATATTCTGAGTCCTACCGCGAACCACGGGCACCATCTTGGCACACCACTATTTACATGGAGCGCATGTCGATGACATGGCTCATGCGCCATGTCCAAATGGTGCAGCGCACGAGGGACGTCACAGCACCTCTCCAGAGTGCTTATGCTGCTTCTGTTGCAGTGGATAAAGGAGCTGCATGTCATGGCTTGGTTGTCATAATTTTCTACCACCAAACCAGGACAAAATGTAGAAAAAATGTAATATAAATTTTACCCCAAAATATAGGACATTAAAAAAATAGAGGACATAACCAACTAAATGCCAAAAACATTATTAATTTTTTTTAAAAAAAGTAATATAAATTCTTATATTGTGGAGATCTTGTTGCACCTCTGAGACTAAATCCATCTGAGGAAGCAGACTTTACAAAAGCTCATGCTGCCAACTTCTTTCTTTCAGTTAATAATAATAATAATAATAATAATAATAATAATAATAATAGAATTCAAAGACATAGAGATTTTAGAGCACCTCTGAGACTAAATGCATCTGAGGAAGTGTGGCAGGAGGCAGTGGTGGAGGAGAACCAAGGTTCGATCCCTTCTTTGGGCATAAAAAACTCACTGGGCTTGTGTCACACTCTCTCAGCCTCAGAGGATGGCAAAGTTAAACCCTCTTTGAACAAACCTCCCAAGAAAACCTCTTGAAGGCGCACACTCGCACACACTCAAGTCAACCAAAGGCAAACTCTCTGAACAAAGCAAGAAAACCCACTAGGCATGTAAGTCACACAGTCTCAGCCTCAAGGAAAGACTGGCAAAGGCAAACTCTGAACAAACCAGGATGTTTTGAAATTCCTCCTGGGTGGAAATGTAGGATGTGTCTTGGATAAAGGATGCCGTCTGGTCACCCTGCTAAAATGGAGGACATTCTGACATTGCTCCTGGGCAGGGCTGAAATGTAGGCCGTGTCCTGGATTAAGGAGGACATGTGGTCATCCTACCAAAAATGGAAGACATTTTGACATTCCTCCTGGCCAGAAAGTTGAAACATAGGACACGTCCTAGAAAAGGAGGACATTTGGTCATCTTACAAAAAATAGTGGACGTTTTGAAATTCCTTCTGTGCAGAAGTGTGAAATGTAGGACGTGTCCTATAAAAGGAGACCAAAAAGAGTTAAGCTTTGAGCTCTGTCTGGGCCCCACAACATATGTCAACTCCCAGAATTCCATAGCCTTGAGCCAGAAAACCAGTTACGCCTTGATATCTGGGCCCCACAACATGCTCCAACCCCCAGAGTTCCATAGCTTTGAGCCAGGAAAACACTCAAGCCTTGATATCTGGGCCC
>NW_024829426.1:0-1442 GCF_019175285.1 Sceloporus undulatus
CAATAACTGAATTGGAATAGATTAACAATTAGTAATATCTTGGCAATACAACAAATATTTTACAGCCCCATTCAGCTTGATGAATGAGCAGTTCCAGGAAATGTTGCCATCTAACTGTGTTCCAACTAGCCAAGCTATATATTTCTTTACATGGGGATTCATATCCAGGCACAAGTCACATGAGGTTTATATTTTAATGATAAGAAGGTTTTTTTCATTCTGCAGAGTCTTTTTTTTTAATTTGTAATATTCTTGTACTGCTCACTCTTCAATAAAGGATATAGTCAAGTAGTAGAAAAGTCAATAATAATAATGATGATGATAATAATAATGATAATAATTTATGATAAGAGCAGGTTGATTAGTTAGATCTCAACACTATTGAAATAAGGTTGGGAGGCTGGTTAAAACCCACACTATAGACACAGTCAGTGGAAAAAAAAAGAGAGAGAGAGAGAGAGAGAGAGAGAGAGAGAGAAACCGAGAGGTTTTAGCAGCATTGAGGACCAAAAGTTCTGAAAAAGATTAAAAACACTTAATAAAAATGTATAAGTAGCAAGCGTAGCGTAGTGGTTTGAGTGTTGGACCACAACTCCGGAGATGACAGTTTGATTTCCCACTCCGCCATGAAACCCACTGGGTGGCCTTGGGCAAGTCATACTCTCTCAGCCTCAGAGAAGTCAATGGCAAACTCCCTCTGAACAAATCCTGCCAAGAAAACCCCATGATAGGTTCACCTTAAGATCACCATAAATCTGAAATGACTTGAAGATACGTAATAACCACAAAACAAGTTGATAACCAAACCATTAAAGTGGATGAATGGAGGAACACAAAGATGCCCCAACACTCACATCAGCTCAACCAGATGTCCATCGGTGCTGGACCTTTCTGAAATGGCTATTTTTACTGGTTGTTGGGAAGGGGGCAAAGGAGGGTTTTTTAAAAAGGGGAAATTCCATGGCAGCAGTATGAGAGGGACATAGTGAGGAGAACTGGTTGAAGTGGAGCCTACCCCTTCCTCCCTGCTTCATCATTTCACAATTTCAGCTTGCAGATCACAATACCCTTCGACCCACTCTTCTTTCTTTTGAACATGATGTGTGAAATAGATAAAGAAATAACACAAGAAAAGAAACGAATAATGTTATACAGTATATGGTCACAACTGTGAGAATCATCTATGCTAAAAGCTGGAAAAAAACGATGATACCAACAGAAGACGAATGGCTCTCCAACCTGTACGAGGCAATGGAAATGGATGTGTTCACAGCCTGTATGAAAACAAGCTGTGTTGGAAAAATAAAATCAATAGAAAAAGATTGGAAATGTGTTAAAGAATATAGAGAAAGAAAACATATGTTCCCTTCTCCGGGAGAAAATACACTACAATGAACTAATGATTCAACAAGATATATAGCTGATATAGGCGTGTTACAGAC
>NW_024829427.1:0-1442 GCF_019175285.1 Sceloporus undulatus
TGTTTGCCTCTCAAATGTGGCAAGAAATGTCTAAATGCACCATAATTGTTTGGTGGTGAAATGTACTGTATGTTTTGGGATAGTCAGTATCCTAATCCATCATCAATATCCCAGGCATGGCCTAGATTTTATTGTGTACTATATTGTATATTATATTGAAAAGATTCGAGACAAACTGGATCTCAAAGGCAGTAGCTTTTTTCTTACTGACATAATTTAAATTTATTTCCTGGACTGAATTCTAAAGTGATCAAATAATATTTGGGATGCACCATTTCCTCCCCTTTTGCTTAGTCACTCTCTGGCTGAGGGCTATTTTCTGTTGCAGGTGACCTTTGCAGATGTGGCAGTCTATTTCACCGAGGACGAATGGAAACTGTTGACGAAGAAGCAGAGACTTATGTACAGTTCTGTAATGATGGAGAATTATCAGAATGTGGCCTCTGTGGGTAAGGAACCGGAATCGACTAGCATTATAGAATCTCAGAGTTGGAATAGTCCACAAGGACCATCCAGTTCAACCCACTTCTGCCATGGAGGAATACACATTCCAAACACCATCCAGCCTCGGTTTAAAGACTTCCAAAGAAGAAAACTCCACCAAACTCTAAAGGAGTATATTCCACTGTCAAAGAGCTCTTACTGTCCCAAAGTTCCTCCTAATGTTTAGGTGGAACTTCTTTCTCTGTCGTTTGCATCCATTGTGGTGTCTCTTCTTCTCTGTAGCAGCAAAAAGCAAGCTTGCTCCATCCTCAGTACGACCCTTTCCAATCTTTAAACATGGATATCATATCCACTGTTAATTTTCTTTTCTCCAGGGTAAACATACCCAGCTCTCTAAGCCGCTCCTCATAGGGCTTGATGGTTTCCAGATCCTTCACATTTTGGTTGCCCTCCTCTGGGCATGTTCCAACCTGTCAACATCCTTTTTGAATTTCGGAGGCCAGAACTGGACACAGGATTATTCCAAGTAAGGCCTGACCAAAGCTGAATAGAGCGGCACTATTACTTCCCTTGATCTAGAAACTGTACTCGTATTGATGCAGCCTAGAACCACATTGGTCTTTTTAGCTGCCGCATCACACTGTTGATCCAAGTTCAACTTGTGGTCTACTAGGAGTCCTAGATCCCTTTGAAGCGTAGTTTAATTGTGATAGCAACATCCAGTAGAAGATTGGAATTTGTAGTTTAGTGAGGCACTATTGTTCTCCACTTTATAAGGATTCCAAATACTGCATTGTAAACTGCCAATTGTCAGAAGCAGGTTCTGTGGTTCATCCAGAATGGCATTGGGGTTTAGGGGGCATTGTTTGTAGTTTAAATACTAGTAGTTTTAAGTAGTTGGTAAGGATATTGGGGCCTAGAATGGCTTCGGAGAAGGGAAGCAGTTGTGGAGGCTATTAACTGCCTGGTCTGTGAACTCTGGGTGGCAGACATGCCCC
>NW_024829428.1:0-671 GCF_019175285.1 Sceloporus undulatus
GTACAATCCGCCCCGCACACTTCGATCTTCAGGGCAGCTATTGTTAAGTGTTCCAGAGGCGAAATATAATTCCACCTCTAGGAGGGCTTTTTCCATCTCAGCCCCCAACCTCTGGAACGCGCTGCCCTTTGAGCTCCGCTCAGCCACCTCCCTACCTCAATTCAGGAAGGGGTTAAAAACCCATCTATTTGAGCAAGCTTACCCTGACCAGTAACTCTTCCCCTCTCCCCATGTCAGCATCGTGCTGCCGACATGTTATTTTTTATTATTTTTATCGAACTGTTTTTAATGTATTTTATTTGGTTTTGTATAATTGTACTGTGATTTTCTGTTGTTCACCGCCTTGATTTTTTAGAAGGGCGGTATATAAATAAAATTTTATTATTATTATTATTATTATTATTATTATTATGTTGTTTGTGACATTTGAAAAATGGAAATAGGAGCTTCTTATTAAAGATGAATAAAGACAATGTATAAAGATCAAAGAGCCAAACTAATTGTTAACTATAAACAAACAGAGGAATTTAAGATTTCTAAAGGTAAATGGCAAGCTTTCCCACTTTCACCCCTTTTGTTCATTCTGCTCCTTGAAGCACTGAATAATGGGATAAGATTAGAAAATAAGATCAATGGAATAAAAATTAAAACAAAATTGAGTTTAAAATGAG
>NW_024829428.1:771-1442 GCF_019175285.1 Sceloporus undulatus
GTACAATCCGCCCCGCACACTTCGATCTTCAGGGCAGCTATTGTTAAGTGTTCCAGAGGCGAAATATAATTCCACCTCTAGGAGGGCTTTTTCCATCTCAGCCCCCAACCTCTGGAACGCGCTGCCCTTTGAGCTCCGCTCAGCCACCTCCCTACCTCAATTCAGGAAGGGGTTAAAAACCCATCTATTTGAGCAAGCTTACCCTGACCAGTAACTCTTCCCCTCTCCCCATGTCAGCATCGTGCTGCCGACATGTTATTTTTTATTATTTTTATCGAACTGTTTTTAATGTATTTTATTTGGTTTTGTATAATTGTACTGTGATTTTCTGTTGTTCACCGCCTTGATTTTTTAGAAGGGCGGTATATAAATAAAATTTTATTATTATTATTATTATTATTATTATTATTATGTTGTTTGTGACATTTGAAAAATGGAAATAGGAGCTTCTTATTAAAGATGAATAAAGACAATGTATAAAGATCAAAGAGCCAAACTAATTGTTAACTATAAACAAACAGAGGAATTTAAGATTTCTAAAGGTAAATGGCAAGCTTTCCCACTTTCACCCCTTTTGTTCATTCTGCTCCTTGAAGCACTGAATAATGGGATAAGATTAGAAAATAAGATCAATGGAATAAAAATTAAAACAAAATTGAGTTTAAAATGAG
>NW_024829429.1:0-993 GCF_019175285.1 Sceloporus undulatus
TATACTGGGACTTGAGCATCCATGCATTTTGGTATCCCCGGAGATCCTGGAAGCAAACTCCAGCAGATAACATAATTTTTGATTATGTCTTAATCTTGTCAAGCTCCTGCATGTGTTTCAAAGGCAAAGAAATGCATGATACTCTCTGACCTTGGGTTCTCAGACTCTGTTCTCGACTGGTTTAGATCTTACTTGTCTGGCAGATCTTTTGCAGTAGTTGCAGGGGGTCAGACTTCTTCTCCTGTTCCCTTATCTGTTGGAGTTCCCCAGGGCTCTGTTCTGGGTCCCCTTCTGTTTTCTCTCTACACACTGTCCTTAGGAAAACTCATCAGCTCTTTTGGTTTTTCCTACCATCTCTATGCTGACGACACCCAGCTGTATCTTTCTGCCCCTGACCTTTCTCCAAGGCTTGAACAGCAAGTCTCGTCTTGCCTTACAGCTGTCTCGCAGTGGATGCGCCATCGGCGTTTGAAGCTCAACATGTCCAAGACGGAGCTTCTTGTCTTTCTTCCTAAGCCCACCCCTCAACACTCCTTTTCTGTCTCTGTGGACAACATTTCTATTCAACCAGTCCAGCAAGCCCGCAGTCTTGGTTTTATCTTTGACTCTTCTCTATCATGTATCCCTCAGATCCAGACCACAGCCAAGGCTTGTAGATTCTTTTTGAACAATATTGCCAAAATCCGACCATATCTCTCCGCCTCTACTGCCAAGATCCTGGTCCATGCCCTAGTGATCTCACGACTGGATCACTGTAACGTCCTCCTGGCTAGGCTTCCTCTTTCTCACCTCCGTCCTTTAATCTCTGTCCAGCATTCATCTGCACGCGTTATCACTTCCACCTACCACTCTGACCACATCTCCCCTGTGTTGGCATCCCTTCACTGGCTCCCCCTCCCTTTCCGCATCCAGTACAAGCTCCTGCTGTCGACATTCAAAGCCCTCCATGGACTGGCCCCTCCTTACTTATCAGACCTTCTTTCTCCTCACCTT
>NW_024829429.1:1093-1442 GCF_019175285.1 Sceloporus undulatus
CGCTTACTATTTGATGTTCTTTTGTTGCCTGTTTATTGAACCATTTCCTGTATTGCTATGTATTGTATATGTATTATCCTACTTGAGAGTATGTATTTTCCCTGGATGAAGATTAACCTTCCATTTTGAAGCCAAGCCCTCCCTCCAGTCCATCTGCCTTGGTCCAGGCCTCGGAGGTAGAGAGGAACTGCTGGATCTCTTACCCTTGCCCGCCACCACTCCCTTCTCCTTCTGTGTCATGTCTTTTTAGATTGTAAGCCTGAGGGCAGGGAACCGTCTAACTAAAAGATTGCTTGTACAGTGCTGTGTAAATTTACAGTGCTTCATAAATAAAGGATAATAATAATAA
>NW_024829430.1:0-1442 GCF_019175285.1 Sceloporus undulatus
TTTGACATTTGCGGGTTTGCTTATTCACTGATTTGATTAATGTGTTCTTTCTAGGAATCGCTAGGTCCTCCAGTTTGACTCTTTGGTCAATGTCCACCAGATGTTATTTTGGTGGACCTAGAGATTCCTAGAGGGAACATTTCTCTAGGCATTTGTAGGTCCTCTAGTGCAATTCTATGGTCAGCTTATAACAGCCATACATAGGAGGACCTACACATTTCAAGAGATGTGCTCTCAGGTAAAAAATAATATGGTTTTTTATTTGAGTTTTTTTTCCACTTTCATGAGGGTCCTGTATCCTTATCCCCAGTGAATGTGGATGGCTCATTGTAATTATAGGGAAGGTAGAAGGCAGTAGAAAGAGAGGATGCTTGCACACCAGATGAATATATTCAATCAGGGAAGCCACAGGCCTGAATCTAAAGAATCTAAGCAGAGCAGTAGAGGACAGTGGATCTTGGAGATGTCTCATCCACAGGGTCACCATGAGTCAGGGCCAACTCAAAGGCAGTTAACAACACTAGCAATATTTCTGTATGAACCTGCCCAGACCTGGGGAAGCCTTTCTTTCTGTCCCACCACCTTCACAGATACATTTGGTAGGAACACAGGAGAGGGCCTTCTCAAAGACTGCCCCATGCTGTGGAACTCCATTCACGAAGAAGTTAGATTGCCACCCTTCTTCCTTTATTTTCACAGACAAGTAAAGATTATTTCAACAGGCAGTTGATAACTGATTGTACAAGAGCCATTCCACCTAAACAATGTTCTAGATGTTCCTGTGTGTGTCTGTGTGTGTGTGTTTAATGGTGCATATTTTAACTGGTTTTAATTGTTTTGATCATTTTAACTTTTATATTTGATTTTTTTATTTTTTTTAATGAGGGCTTTGAGTCATGAACTGGAGGAAAAGGTGGGATATAGATGATTGATGATGATGATGATGATGATGATGATGATGATGATGATGACCTACAGCTTCATCCCATTACCAAGGCCCTAGTCTCTTAAGCAGAAAAACTACTTCTTGTAATTATTTTGCAACTCCATACATTTGCTTTGGCAGCATCTTATCCTTGAAAGTTATTGTTGTTACCAAGTATTGGTTCAGTCCTTCCCATTGATGACAAAGTATTTCAAGAAACATGTTTCCCCAGACAGTCTCTAACTGGTTGAGATCTCAGTTCAATCCCTTTCTTCATTCAGCATCTTTCTTTACCATCCTATGTCCTCCCCCCCCCCCCCTTTTCAGTTTATTTACATCGCAGGCCTGTGGGCAGGTTTGTTAGACATGGCAATAGACAATGTGGTGCCTTATTTTTGGGTGCCTGAGAAATTCTTTTTAAAATTCAGTTCACAACTAATCCGTTTGCGCTTTAATACTGTAATTTGTTTAATTGTGTTTTAGTAATGTAACTATTTATTTGCGCGTCTCTTTTTTT
>NW_024829431.1:0-495 GCF_019175285.1 Sceloporus undulatus
TGTGTGAAAGGGATGTAGGAGTCCTGGTAGACCACAACTCAAACATGCGTCAACAGTGTGATGCAGCAACTAAAAAGGCCAATGTGATCCTAGGCAACATCAATACAAGTATAGTGTAATGTCAGTGGGTTGGACTGGATAGCTCTTCTAGTTTCTTTCAATTCTATGATTCTACGTTATTGATTAAGGGAAGTAATAGTGCAACTCTATTCTGCTTTTGTCAGGCCCTCACTTGGAATACTGTGTCCACTTCAAAACGGATGTTGATAAGCTGGAGTGTATCCAAAGGAGATCAATGAAAATGGTGAAGGGTCTGGAAACTATCAAGCCCTATGAGGAGTGGGTTAGGGAGCTGGGAATGTTTAGCCTGGATACCTAGCTAATACCCCAGAGGACAGGATCATAATTCAAAATGACTTGAATAGACTAGAAAGCTGGGCCAAAGCTAACAGAATGGAATTCAACACAGAGGAATGTAAGGTACTGTACGGCACT
>NW_024829431.1:595-1442 GCF_019175285.1 Sceloporus undulatus
CCCCAGAGGACAGGATCATAATTCAAAATGACTTGAATAGACTAGAAAGCTGGGCCAAAGCTAACAAAATGAAATTCAATACGGAGAAAAGTAAGTTATTGTACTTAGGTCGGAAATATGAAATGCACAGATATAGGATGGGGAAACCTGGCTGAATGAAACTACTTGTGAAAGGTATCTAGGAGTTCCAGTAGACCACAAGTTGAATATGAGTTAACAGTGCGATGCGGCAGCTAACAAGGCCAGTGCAATTTTAGACTGCATCAATAGAAGTATAGTGTCTAGATCAAGGGAAGTAATAGTGTCACTCTATTCTGCTTTGGTCAGGCCTCACCTGGAATACCGTGTCCAGTTTTGGGCACCACAATTCAAACCGTATGTTGAGAAACTGGAACACATCCAAATGAGGGCAACTAAAATGGCTGGATTGCCATCTGTCAGGGATGCTTTGATTCAGATTTCCTACATGGCAGGGGGTTGGAGTGGATGGCCCTTATGGTCTCTTCCAACTCTAAGATTCTATGACTCTATTCCAGCTCTATGATTCTATAATTCTAAAATGGAATCATAGTGCCTTGATAATGTAGAATGAAAGGCCCCTCACTCTTCATAGTAAGGGCAATGAATTCAGCTTCCTTACCCACAGAGGCCACATTCTCGTAATTCTCAATCATCACATCCTTGTACATAAGTCTCTGCTTCTTCGTCAGCAGTTTCCATTCCTCCTCAGTGAAATATACTGCCACATCTGCAAAGGTCACCTGCAATAGAAAATAGCCCTCATCCAGAGAATGACTAGTAAAAGGGGAGGGAGAAGCACATGATGCATCCCAAAAATTATTTGATC
>NW_024829432.1:0-1442 GCF_019175285.1 Sceloporus undulatus
CGTTCCGCCACAAACGACCATTCCCAGAATTCCCCAGCCTTGAGCCGTGGCCGTTCAAGCGCTCTCAACCCGCGTTATTTCCCCAGTGCAGATGCATCCTAAAGGCGGAAACCAAGTCTCTCTCCCCTCCAAAATCCGACCCTGCATCCATCTCCTCCATCCTTTCTCCCCTCTTTTGCCCCTTCTTGGTACTTACACTGCAAAGGACCCGAGATGCCCACCATCCGCCGCAGTTGGCAAGCTGGAAATAAGAAGAAGAATAAGGAGAAGAGTAGTAATAATAATACAGCAAAGTTTCCGTCCTCCTCGGCGGGGAAAGAAAAAAGGGGATCTCCTTCCCGACGCCTTCAGACGTGACGCCCCTCCCGACACGTGTCCGAAGAAACTCTCCCCTCCCCTCCCCCCAAAAGATGCCAATCCTTCTGCCGATGCTGCTGGGTGCCTGGGTCCGGCTTTCGGTCTCTTTGGAGTTTCAGGCGGGGGCTGGTGTTTGGGGCTGCTTCTGCAAAGTTTTGAGGCCAAGAGGCTCCGCATCCAAAGCCAAGGAGTCGAGCCAGGGATGCCTCCAAGGGAGGATGCGGGGCTCAAGAGCCAGCGCCGCAGCAACAGGAGGCTGCCTGGGATGCAGCGGGGCAGCGGGAAGGAGAAGCCAGCCCCTCGCTCTCGCTCGCTTTCTGGGTGTCAGCCGCGCTCCATCCGCCCTCCTCCTCCTCCTCTCTCTCTCTCTGGTGCTCTAAGGGGAAGAGGCGGCGGGGGC
Source organism: Sceloporus undulatus (assembly GCF_019175285.1). Classification (NCBI taxonomy): domain Eukaryota; kingdom Metazoa; phylum Chordata; class Lepidosauria; order Squamata; family Phrynosomatidae; genus Sceloporus; species Sceloporus undulatus. The sequence continues at coordinate 758 of NW_024829432.1, forward strand.
TGGGAGGCTGGCCCCTTCGCCAAGGGGGCGCGCCATGCAACCTCCTCCTCCTCCGCCTCCTCGGCCCCGGGAGCAGCAGCAGCAGCAGCCAGGAGCCCAGCTTTGGACGGAGAAGGGGCTGGCCCTGGCCTCAGTTACGGGGGGCTCGGGGGCCTCTCTCTCTGTGTGTGTCTTTGGGCCAGAGAGGGAGGGAGCACCAAGGCGTCTCGCTCTCGTAGGCGTGTCTCTATGCCAATCTCTCTCTCTCACACACACACACTATCTGTGTCTGGCTCCCCGCTTCTCTCTCTCTCTCTCTCTCTCTCTCTCTCTGTGTGTGTGTGTCTTTCTCTTTCTGCGTAATGCCGCTCTCTTCTTATGTGTGTTTTGGTCTCTCTCTCTCTCTCTCTGTGTCTGTATGTCTTTCTCTTTCCGTGTATGTCGCTGTCTCTGTGTGTGTCTCTCTCTGTGTGTCTCTGACTTTCTCTCTCTCTCGGTCTGTCTCTCTCTTTTTGTGTGTCTGTGTTGTGTCTCTCTGCTTCACACACACACTCTCTCGAATATGCCTTTCTCTCTCTTTCTGTGTATGTCACTCTGTTTGTTTCTGTGTTTCTGTGTGTATGTCCCTCTCTCTCCCTCTCCCCCCGTGTATGTCTGTTTGTGTGTGTGTTTAGGTTTCTCTCTCTCTCTCTCTTCCCCCAGTATC
>NW_024829433.1:0-1442 GCF_019175285.1 Sceloporus undulatus
GCTGCAAGAGAGAAGGGACGGATCCGGGACGGGGCAGAAAAAATCCTGGGTTGAGAGAGGAGACTTTGGCTACCAGAGCGGAGAGTGCGAGTAGGGATGTAGGAAGAGAGAAGATCAGTTAAATAAAGAGGGGCCAGCCCATGCAGAGCTTTAAAGGTGAGTAGCAAAAGTTTGTACCTGATGCAGAAAGGAAAAGGGAGCCAGTGAAGGGAGGACAACAGAGGGGAGACATGAGCCTTTTGCTAGGTTGACCACATTCTGATGCTGCTTGGCCAGACTGTGCTAATTTTCATCTCTAAAATGTTGGAGGATATATTGATACATTCTACTGAAATCCCATACCTTCTTACTCCAGCATCCATTCACTAAAAGAGAATATTGTTTCAATTTTAAAACAACTAAGGGGAAACAAAGATTGTTATTTTGAACGATACGAATATATCACCCCCCCTCCCTGACTGCTGTCTCTCTTCAGCCTTCCTTGGGGTTGATAATATCATGCTGGGATCTCTTTTTTTACCACTTTGTATCTGGTTACTTTTCTGCCTACCTTAGATATAATTGTTATTATGCTGGTAATCATTGGCGGGATACAAACCGCCATTTAGTACGTATAGGATACGTACTAGGGTTAGGAAGGGGCGGTGCTTCCACACACCCCTAACCCTAGTATGTATCCTATACGTACAAGATGGCGGCACACCTTCTACATGGGCGCCGCCATCTTTACGTACTGGACGCATAGCGTCCAGATGGGTCGCGGCGCCTATGATGTCGCAAGTCCGTGCCAGGCGCCTCACGACGTCATAGAGGCGCCGCAAGAAGAAGCTCCGAAATGGAGTTTCTTTTTTGCTCCGCGTGGGAGTCGCGCGGTTTGGCTGCTGCGGCTCCCGCACGGAGCAAATGGCGGCGGCGGGGGAGCGCCGCAAAGCGGCGGTTTGTACCCCGCCATTGTCCCCACAGGCTTTTTAGAGCTTGGATTTCTCAGGAAAATATAAAACATGGACTGAAAAAGGAAATCACAGTGCTCACTGGGATTTACTTGTAAGAAACACTACACTAGAAATGATACTCTGAATACTAAATTTCAATCTAGGCCACAGTTGGGGGTTATTTGTCTGCCCAGATGTTGTTATCATCAGTAGCTGCCCATAATAACTTCTCATAGCTCAATAGTGTCCCATAGTAACTGTCCATAGGAAGGGATGCTGGGAGCAGCAGCTGAAAAGCATCAGGAAAGCCAGATGTTCCCCAGTTGTAAATTAGGCTCAGAATTATTCTGGTCCCTGGGATTATACAAGTCCAGTCTTGATCCAGGGTCTCCCCCAGCCCTGAGAATCACTTTCTTTCAAATCGCCATATCTTCCAAATGCACCAACAATTGCACTAACAAACGGTACTTGTACACTGTACATTGTGGAACAATTCATCAATAAACAGCC
>NW_024829434.1:0-1442 GCF_019175285.1 Sceloporus undulatus
AAACTTTGCTACAACGTATAGCAAGTTCCATTCAAGAAAGTTTTTTTTCCAAGAGTAATTAAAATTTTCAGCTTTGCAACTTCAGATTATGTTGTTTTTTTCCTGTTCCACAAGGCAGAAGGTTTTGAATTGTCTCTTTTATTTGCACCAAATTTCACCTTCAGGTCCCCACAGGTTGCCTGTGTACAATGAACCTGCTTTAGGATTTAATCTGAACTACAAAGGAGCTATCCAGGGCATTGAACCTGCTTGGTAGACAGGGCTTAACTACTTCTATAACTCTTTCAAAGTTTAGAGTAAATCCTGAATCAGATCACTACTCTATTGGCATAGAAGCTACCAGTTGCTACTGTCCTTGATCAAGTGACCAGAGGGCAGGTAAACCCAAGCCTAAGCACTCCAGCAAACACTGCATTTCCACAGGTACTGCATTGCCCTAGTACACCCTGCAGAATTTCTTTAAATGGGCATCAAAGGGGTCATTCAGACATCAGGTTTTTTAGTGCAATGATGCGAATAATCTCACTCACACATTTTGGGTTTGTTATCCCCACTACGGAACTGCATCTATGCACATCTCTGCGAGTTCAGGTGCTCACACATGCCAGCACTTCAATAAAGATGGAGTCAGCAATGCAAATGTATTCTAAACATGTTCAAGGCATGCAGATTTTTATCCCGGTTTATCCTGGGTCTATTCATACAGCTGATGATGCAAATCTTTTATTTAAAAAAAAAAACCAGGAAAAAAACCAATATCAATTATTCCAGAGTACGTGGGTTTTTGGCAGCTCCTCCCCAACTTAATCAGATGCATTCAAAATGCATCTGAACAACAAAGGCCTAATTCACACTAGCATTTTTGTTCCGAGTAGATCCAGGGAGATTCGATAAATGTGATACCGAATTGAAGTTCCCATTACTCTCTATGGCATTTTAACCCTATTGATGTTCACTTGGGGTGGGGACGGTAATAGGGATAAAATACCATGAGAAAAGAAGAGGAGGAAGAAGGAGGAGGGAAGACACTGGAGGATGCAGGCACGGGGGAGAGGAAGAGGAAGAAGGAGGAGGAGGGAAGATGATGGAGGATGGTGGCACGGGGGAGAGAAAGAGGAGGAAGATGGAGGAAGGAGGACATTGGAAGACACCGGCATGGGGGAGAGGAAGAGGGAGAGTAGGATGGAGGACACTGGAGGACGTGGTGTCCTCCAACGTCCTCTGAGAGGGGGAGATAAGAGGGAGGGAGGAGGATGTCATTGTGTGGATCCGGGTCAGTAGTTCCCACTACCAAAGATCCAGATCCTTACCGCGCTGTAAAAAACCCCAAAACTCACTAGTTCACCCTGTTTCAAATGCACTAGGTCAAGTGGGTTATTTGCCCCCCCCCCAAACTGCACCCAGTGCAGTCAGGGGCAATGTGAACACCTATGAAATAACCC
>NW_024829435.1:0-1442 GCF_019175285.1 Sceloporus undulatus
TTCTGGTATGAGCGAACCTACCACTTATTAATTTCAAGCTGCAACTAAAGCTAATTGAAGAGTAACGAGTTTTCCCTTGGATTTAATCTCTTCACTCTTCTTCATCGCGGCTGGATATTTGCATTTCTGCAGCGAGTGTGCATGCAAAGAAGAGAGAGAGAGAAGCCCCGTCTCCTTTTTACTCTGGCAGGGAAAAGAAGCGCTTGGGACGCTGCTGGAGGGGGCTTAGAAAGAGACATCTAAACGGAGTTACTACTTTTGAAAGCTTCTTGTTATTATTATTATTATTTTCCTCTTTATCCGTGGTCATATTTCAAGCTTAAGGAATTAAACTCAAAATTAAAGAGGACCTAAGTGGAGAGACTGTGTATAAATTTAAGTACAATTTGAATTGATCTGGAGAAGCAGAACTGGTCCCAAACCCTGAATGTTTTATGTGGCACCAATGGAAAATATTTGAAATACAAACTGTAAACTTTATTTCCCATAATCAGCATTCTTATAGTGTTTGAGAGGAGCGAGAAGATAAACATAAACCTTTAAAAAACAAACGAAGAGGAAAGAGACACTAATAGAGGACTAATTGGAGGACTTTGACATCGGAGTGAGGGAAGGGAAATTAAAGGAACTGGAAAAAGTTGTCCTTTTCATGAGAACATTTATGAGTATATTGTGCTTCTGAGTCATTAAATGTGTATAGTATAATCTGTAAAAAAGCTATCCTCTGTATTCTAAGTGGGTATTGTATAAATTGTATAAATTATAACATTTGTAGCAAGCAATCATATTTTGGTAATTTAGTGTCAGCAAATTGGCAATTTTGTGTTGGTTTTTGGTTTTGAGTGCATTGAAGCTTGGTAGAGGATTAAAGCAGAGCTGGGGTGGTATTTGGCATTGAAGGCAGCATCCTTGAAGACACCTGGACTTAGAGATAACAACAAGAGGAGGGAGGATACTGCTCTGTATTAGATAGGATAAAAAAGAGCTTTGGACAGTATTAGCAATCTGTTTATGTTAAGGGAAAATTAGGGAACAGCGTCATCTACAGCTAGTGGATTGAGAAAAAGAATATTTTTTATAGATCAGTAAACAGTACTAAGAGGAGTAGTGAATTAAATAGTGGTTTGTTTTTTTGTTTTTGGTTTTGTCTTAGGGGCTCAGGATAGAGTAAGGTATTGCATGCCAGTAATTTAAAGTGACAAATTAAAGTGTTAAGAAGGGGGACGGTGTAAAAATAGAAGGGCTTAAACGGTGGAATAATTTGTTAGAGAAAAAAGAAAGACAAAGAGAGGTAATATTGTATGTTTGATTGCTTGCCTTTGGAATTGCTACTAATTTGGCAAAACCCACTGAAGGATATGTCTATAAATAAGAAAGTGTCATCAAATCCCTCAATCCCACCACTAGCACAAAGGAAACTATCTGTGGATACAAATCTTAAA
>NW_024829436.1:0-1442 GCF_019175285.1 Sceloporus undulatus
TTGCGAATGAATGTTACAAACCGAATGTAATCTTGCAACTTGGCAAACTGATACAGCTTTTGCTAGGGCAGGCTATTACTTCCTTTGGAATGACTGCTGGATGAATGTTACCAACTGAATGTAATGCTTCTCTTTCCAATTATGTAAATTGACAAATTGATACAGCTTTTGCTAGGAATTCAGGGGTAGCCTAGAGAGAGCAAAAGAAAAAAATGCATCCTTTTCTGGCATTCCGAGGTGAGGAATTAATATTATTGATATTATTATTATGATTACCTGTGTATGAGACATTCTGGGGTGGCAAGGAATGGGGGATACTGGATGCATTAACTTGCATTTTGGGGTTGAAAATGGGGCCAGGGAGAGATCATAACCTGCACCCCCCCCAACACACACACAAAGAGGTTTATTTGTCAAAAGGTGCGCACTTTGGAGCATCTTGTGCATGGTTCTTTAAAAAAAAGGAGGGGGGAGGACACTTCCGATGCTCCTGCAAACGTCACCTATGACGATTGCTTGATTGACAGCAGGCGCCCTCAAGTTAAACCCAATAAGGCATTCGGGATAAAATGCCCCTCAATCGGTAGTGGGCACTTGCTAACGGAGAGATTCGGGGGAGGGGCATCCGAATCAGCCCAGTTCCTTCCAGATTTTTGATGCCAGTCTGAATGGGGCCCTAGTCTTCTTTTTTTTCCTTGGCAGTAGTCATCATTCTGATCAATGTTTGATCCTAGGCATGGGAACTCTTTTACTATTTCAATTTCAAATTTACAGATGACACCAAATTAGGAGGACCCCAGAGGACAAGATTCAAAGTGACCTGAATGGACTGGAAAGCTGGGCCAAGGCTAACAAAATGAAATTCAACATAGAGAAATGTAAGGTACTGCACTTAGGGTGGAAAAATGAAATGCACAGATATAGGATGGGGGACACCTGGCTGAATGAAACTACATGTGAAAGGGATCTAGGAGTCCAAGTAGACCACAAGTTGAACATGAGTCAACAGTGTGATACGGCAGCTAACAAGGCCAATGTAATTTTAGGCTGCATAAATAGAAGTATAGTGTCTAGATCAAGGGAAGTAATAATGCCACTCTATTCTGCTTTGGTCAGGCCCCACCTGGAATACTGTGTCCAGGTCTGGGCACCTTAATTTAAAAAGGATTTGGAGAAACTGGAGCATGTCCAAAGGAGGGCAACTAAAATGGTGAAGGGTCTGGAAACCATGATCTATGAGGAACGACTCAGGGAGCTGGGGATGTTTAGCCTGGAGAAGAGAAGGTTAAGAGGTGATATGATATCCCTATTTAAATATTTGAAGGGATGTCAAGGAGGGAGCAAGCTTGTTTTCTGCTGCTCCAGAGACTAGGACCCGGAGCAATGGATGCAAGCTCCACAAAAAGGGATTCCACCTCAACATTAGGAGGAACTTCCTGACA
>NW_024829437.1:0-1442 GCF_019175285.1 Sceloporus undulatus
TATGATTTCCATGCAGCTGTTCTCCATTCTTTTTACTCTTATCAAAGGATTCCTCAATATTTGCAGAATTCTGTGGCTGGTTTTTAATTCATCAGCAGTAGAGGTATATCAACTTTTAATTCTAAAAATTGCATATTTTGCTTGTTTGCTTTGTCTCTATTTTTAAGTTGCCATTTGCAAATATTTGATATGGAGGAGGAATTAATGTACAAATGTAGTTTGAATTGCCTTTACTGCTATTAACATTTGAAGGGGTGAAATGTTGATTCTTACCACAATCAGTTCTGCAGAATTTCATGTGCCTCCTCATTTTCAAAAGATTTCTGTTCTGTTCGATTGTATTTTATTTAAAATACACAGGTGGTGTCTTCATCCAAAATTGGAATTTGGGGCAATATCAAAGATTCATAATTACAAAACCAGAATAAAATTAACATATATACAGGAAAGTTGAGAGACACAAAAACAATTTCATCAAATCAAAAAAGTATAAATTGGATATCGGCCGATAATTCTGGAGAAGTTGATGATCACACCCTTCCTTAGGTAGCAGTATTACATTAGCTTCTTCCCAGGTCGAGGGTAGCTGTTTTCCGTCAATTGCATTCATTACTTCTAACAACGGCTTACTAATTTCATTTTGAAATGTCTTATAATATCTGATTGTAAAGCCGTCGGGACCTGGGGCCTTATCTATTTTCACACTTTGAATTGCCTCTAGTAGTTCTTCCATTGTTATCTGCTTGTTTAAGAATTCAGTTTGATCCTTATCTAATTCCGGTAGTTGAGCTTCTTGAAAGTAATTATCTCTAGAAACCTTTCCAGTGTGCTCTGTCAAAAACATCTTGGTAAAGTATTTTGTAGTAGCTAATTTAATTCCTTTCGTGTCTGTATATGTCTTAGGGCCATCCTTTATCTTGGTTATAATTCTCCCTTCTTTAGCTTTACACAATTTATGGGCCAGCCATCTACCCAGTTTGTTTGCTTGTTGAAAGTGTTTAACTTTCATTCTTTTCAACATTTTGGCTAAGTCTTTTGCTTAATGCAGACTATAAACTCTTTGCAAGTATAATGGCTAAAAGACTTAAAAAGGTGTTGCAGTACATCATTCAAGATCAATGTGGCTTCCTCCCAAAGAGGCATTTAAATGAAAACCTGCAAATTATTTTGGATGTGATTGAGCATTTTGACTGTAATAATGAGAGAAAACTTGCACTGATCTTTCTCGATCTAGAGAAAGCATTTGACAGCCTTGAATGGTACACGATAATTAGATCATTAGAACTTATCAAAGCCGGAAATAGATTTACCAATTGGGTAAAAGCTATATACACTAAACAATCAGCTAGAGTAATTATAAATCAACAAAGAACAAATCCCATTTCTTTGCATCGTGGTACCAGACAGGGCTGTCCACTGTCACCTTTGCTTTTTATTTTAGT
>NW_024829438.1:0-1442 GCF_019175285.1 Sceloporus undulatus
GAATAGCGGTATATAAATAAAACAAATTATTAATTATTATTATTATTCTGTTTGAATCATCACTTTATATCAAATGTGTTTTGCTAACATCAAATGCAGACTCTCATGGGGCGCTGCCATTGTAATCTCACCGCCACATGATAGAGTTAGAATCATAGAATCATATGATAGTTCATCTGGTCCTGGAGATTTATATTCATTTAGATTAACCAGATATTCCTGTACTATATCATAGAGTTGGAAGAGACCACAGGGGCCATCCAGTCCAACCCCCTGCCATGCAGGAAATCACAATCAAAGCATTCCCGACAGAGGGCCATCCAGCCTCTGCTTGAAGACCTCCAAGGAAGGAGACTCCACTACCCTCCGAGGGAGTTTGTTCCACTGTCGAACAGCCCTTACTGTCAAGAAGTACCTCCTAATATTGAGGTGGAATCTCTTTTCCTGAAACTTGCATCCATTGCTCCGGGTCCTAGTCTCTGGAGCAGCAGAAAACAAGCTTGCTCCCTCCTCAACATGACATCCCTTCAAATATTTAAACAGGTCTATCATATCACCTCTTAACCTTCTCTTCTCTAGGCTAAACATACCCAGCTCCATAAGTCATTCCTCATAGGGCATGGTTTCCAGACCCTTCACCATTTTAGTTACCCTCTTTTGGACACGCTCCAGTTTCTCAATGTCCTTTTTGAATTGTGGTGCCCAGAACTGGACACAGTATTCCAGGTGAGGCCTGACCAAAGCAAAATAGAGTGGCAGTATTACTTCCCTTGATCTAGACACTATACTTTTATTGATGCAGCCTAAAATCACATTGACCTTGTTAGTTGCCGCATCACACTGTTGACTCATGTTCAACTTGTGGTCTACTTGGACTCTTAGATCCCTTTCCCACGTAGTTTCATTCAGCCAGGTGTCCCCCATCCTCTATCTGTGCATTTCATTTTTCCACCCTAAGTGCAGTACCTTACATTTCTCCGTGTTGAATTTTATTTTGTTAGCTTTGGCCCAGTTTTCTAGTCTGTTCAGGTCATTTCTAGTTTTCTAATCTGTTCAGGTCATTTTGAATCTTGCAAAGATAGGCATGGGGTATTAGCTACTCCTAATTTGGTGTCGTCTGAAAATTTGATGAGTATATCCCAATTTTGTCCTCCAAGTCATTGATAAACATGCTGAATAGCACTGGGCCCAGTGGGACCCCACTGGTCAGTTTTCTCCAGGATGAAAAGGAGCCATTGTTGATCAACCTTTGGGTTCGGCCGGTCAACCAATTACAAATCCATGTAACTGTTGCCTTGTCTAGCCCACATTTTGCAAGCTTGTTTGCAATAATAGCATGGGGAACTTTGTCAAAGGCCTTACTGAAATCAAGTTATACTATATCTGCAGCATTCCCTTCATCTAACAAGCTGGTAATTTTATCAAAGAGAGAGAGAGAGAGA
>NW_024829440.1:0-1442 GCF_019175285.1 Sceloporus undulatus
TGCAAGGGGCTGAGAGCCGCTTGGACCAAACTTTGAGGACCCTTTCCCAAAAGCTGGCCAGGATTGGTTTCAGGGGCTGGCATTTTCCTCTCAGACGACCGTCAGGATATCAAAGGCCACTCCCCATTTTGGATTTTGTTGTTTGTGCTTTCTCCTAAGGTGCCATGGAGGTGAGCATGGAACGTACAGGGAAGATGGCCTTTGCAGTCTTTTCCACCTTTGAGCTTACCTTGTGTTGTCTTCAAGCCTGTCAAAAGAGAGCAGGAAAGTAATCTGGAAGAGAAAGCAAAGTCCCACATTTGCTCCCATAAGCTCCCCTTGAAGCTTTTCCCAGCATGCACTAGTCCTCAGTCTCCCTTCCACGCTCCACCGTTTCCTAGAGAGATGGAAACCTTCAAGGGAGAGTCCTTGGGGGTCAAGCCAAGCTCTCCTCTGCTTCCCCAAGGCCTCCTTCTCCATCCACTGCTGGCCTATGGAAGGGAGACCTAGACTGCTCTTGGGGAAGTTACTTTTGGAGGGACAGGGACTCCCAAAACCTCCCACTCTGGCTCTAACCTTAAGGACTTCAAATCTCTGCAATGAACTGGGCCAGGTCTTATGCCAGGAGTGGGAATCCTGTGGCCCTCGCTCCGTATCCCCATTAAGAAAAAGACTGAATCTCCATGACTGGTGCTATGTTTCATACTCTTGGGATGAGCAGCCAGGAAAACAGAATGCTTGAAAGAATTCAAAGGTTTATTGGATGGAGATAGAAGTGCAAGATGCCTTAAAATCATATGTTCTGAATCAAAAACAGCATCAAAGGGGCTCTAATGATTTTACAGGATAGAAACTTCCTCCAAACAAAAAGTATTTCGCACTTCCACTTTCTCTCCTTTCAGGAAATGCTGATGCCTCAAGGACTGGATCCTAAGCAAAACAGAGATGTGGTTTGAACTGCAATTCAGAGGTCAAGTTTTGTATGTGGTTTTTGATGCAATTTACTATTTTCAAGGTCCAATTGTATAAATGATTTAATTTTTTTAAAGAAATTGTTATAATTTTAATGCCTTTGCATTGTTTTGAATTTGTACTGTATTAAATTTGCTGTTAGCCACCCTGAGTCCCTATATTGGGAGAAAGGATGGATGTATATAAATAAACTAAATAAACTGGAGATCCCTTGAAGATCCATGGGTTTCTTGGTGTAAATAGCCCTCCACCAATAGAGACAGAGACTGAATGAGTCTGTCCAGAATTGCTAGGGGTCATTTTTGGCACCTGGGTTGTATCTCCATTGCCCAAACCTAGCATTTTGACACCATGAAGCTTCCAGGACTCTGTCCAACAGAATCCTGGGATTTCATCTTTCAGGTACTTAGAAGTATATAGCAACTCATGAAGGACTGCACTGGGGCTCTCTACCAAGCATCCAGTTCTAAGCACCCCATTCCCAGGTTTCT
>NW_024829441.1:0-1442 GCF_019175285.1 Sceloporus undulatus
CTCACTTTTCTGAAATGCTTGGGACCAGAAGTATTTTGGATTTCAGCGTCTCTGTATTTGCATGTATGTACATGAGATATTTTGGTGTTGTCTAAACACAAATTCCATTTATGCTTCATATGCACCTTATACACATAGCTTGAATGTAATTTTATACAATGTTTTAAAAATAATTTTGTGCATGCAACAAAGTTTGTGTACACTGAACCATCAGAAAGCCAAAATGTCTCTGTCTCAACCACTCATGAAAAAAGTTTTACGTTTTGGAGTATATTGGATTTCAGAATTCTAGATAAGGGAGACTCAACCCATGTTAAGCTTTTGTATACTGTACTACTTGTTTTACTCTTTATTCTAATGGTTTAGATACAGTGGGATTATGCCACTGGGATTTATACTGACTGTATGCTTTGCATGCTCATGCAAGTAATCTTTAGGGAATCTTTATAACACATTAGAGAGATGTTGCTGTTCTTGTAATTTTCTGTACTAGCATAATAAATTTCTTGAAAAATAGATGAAGTGAACATGAAAGTGAGTCTTTATTATAAAGATTCTGGAATCCAGCACTGAACAATCCACAAACCGAGCAGAAGGCCTAGTTGGGATTGAGTCCAAAACAAGCTATGCTAATTTGGAAGCTGCTCCACAATTAAATATATACAATATATACAAATATACCCTTCAGATTGTAGGCCACCAGTATCTGTCATCACTCCTCAGCTGCCTTTGAAACTGTAGGACCCATAACAGGCTAAACTGATTGTTTTGGGAGAGAGGCTGTAGCTTTAACAATACCAGGGTTGATCTGTTTAAAATAAGAACTGGAATTAAAACAAATTAAAATGCTGAAAATCCACAGCAAATGGTTTGATACTTTAAAACTCATAGTTTAGTTTTCAGTTGTGTGACATCAGATGTGTGTAAATGACGGAGGAATGCAGAGAGCCTCCATTGATATAAAAAGACATATTTGTTTATACTCTCCAATCTGCCTGTACATGAACCTATGTTGTGTTTTAAACTGGAATTTTGTAATCGTGCTGGCCAATTGGCCGTAATAAAGTTGTTGTTGTTGTTGTTGTTGTTGTTATTATTATTATTATTATTCATATTAAACATCAGGGCTAACCAAAAGCATTTCATTTCCTGAAGAAAAGAATGAGATGGCATCACTCACTTATTCTTCACTCTTCCACATACAAAACCTGACTGGACTGGCAGCTGAATCTTTCTGCAACACTGATAATGGGACAACCTTCCACTGTATCAGAAGGCAGCAGGATACATGGCACACCACTTTTCCCTCCATATCTTGCTACCGCTTGTCAACATTTGACGCTTAGTAATTGCCTTAATTTGCCTTACATTGGGGCCAGCTGTACCAAGCTTTCCCATAATAGACTGTGTGCATATAAGAGAAGATACATAATGCATTAGAT
>NW_024829442.1:0-1442 GCF_019175285.1 Sceloporus undulatus
TAAACTGGCAACACTGATATCCTGTAGACTCATTCTCTGGGCTATGATCTGGAAGCGTGGAGGCAATTCCCTTGTCAAACCAGGGAATCCTGGGAATTGTAGTTTGTTGTGACATGTTGAGACACTGCTTTTACCGGCAGCCAGGGATCCATGCATGAAATTCTGGGCTTGGTGGTTTGTTGTGCCCAGAATCCCATCATCGCAGGGAACCTTGCAGTTAGAAGCTGGATTATTTCTGCAGTATGGATGGCAATGGAAAAGGGAACCAAAAGAGAGCCACAAAACAAACTTCTGGGAAGACAGGGCAGCAGGGATGCCAACTTACCAGGTGCTCTGCCCATGCTCAGAGGCATATTTAATCACTAACACACACACACACACACACACACAGTCAGGAACATTGCATTCACATCACACAACCCAAATGGTCCTCACAGTACAACAACAACCCTGAGAGGTAGGCTTGGGGCACTCTGCCCAAGCTCAGGAATTCAGAAATTCAAATGTCACTCTCAGGCACACACAGAAGTCCACAACATCAAGCCCTGATACATTGTCAACTATTGTCTTTATGTGCCTTAAAACTTATGTCTTACTTGGAAATGCAAGGCAATTGGGAAGCCAGCCAAGATCCCCCACTCCCTGCCTCTCTCCAGAACTTTTGCCCCTGAAGCCTGAGAATGCCTGGGGGGGGGCAATAATCACTGTCCTCTCTCTGATTGGCTGAACTGCTCCATCCTGGCTCTCAGCGGGAGTCATGAGAGAAAGAGTTTTTTCTCCAGCCCTCTTGGGGGTTGGAGAAAGGGTTGGTTGCTCTGCAGCCAGCCTCCCTCTCAGTCTGGAGCTTAAATGGGCCAAAGTCGCCGAAAAAGCACTGAAGAGAGGAAAGGTGACACAAAATTCCTTTTTCTCTAATGTTTTTGTCCATCCTGAGTTTGTTTAGCTCCATAGTTGATTCCAAAGGCCCTTTCTTATCCAAAATGCTTGAATTTGAGAAGGACACTTCAAAGTGCGATGCTTTTAGGGGAATTTGGTACTTAGCTGAAAGGAGATATATAGTTTGGTTGGGGCAAGAGTGACCTTGGGATTCAGCCCAACTATACCAGGCCCAGAAGCACACAGAACTCCAAAGGCATTTGAATTAGGTTTTATGATTTATTTAGGGGAAAAGCAGAATATACCACACACACAAGGGTTCAACAACATGCTCAAGAACTAGATAACAGGTGGGAGTGGTGAAGAGATGTAAAACTTTCATAATGGTCATACTTTACCTAGGCGGATGTGGATTCCAATAGTTGAGGGTTTGAAATGGGAAGAGAAGTCAGGAGCTCCTGCGACAAGTGGGGATGGCGAGTGCATTGAGGTGCTTAGCCATATAAACCCACAGACTGTCTGTCTGTAATTGGACTGATGTCAAAGAACAGCCATCCAGGACAGAT
>NW_024829443.1:0-1442 GCF_019175285.1 Sceloporus undulatus
AGTGTAGTGGAGTCTCCTTCCTTGGAGGTCTTTAAGCAGAGGCTGGATGGCCATCTGTTGAGGATGCTTTGATTTGGATTTCCTTCATGGCAGGGAGTTGGACTGGATGGCCCTTGTGGTCTCTTCCAACTCTATGATTCTATGATTCTGTGACCCTCCGGAGGCAGCTAGGGACCAGGAAAGATCCCTGGGGAAGAGGAGGAATAGGCTTGCGCCCATTCCTCCTCCTCCTCCTGAATCTTTCCCTGACACCAGCTGTCCCTCCGGAAGCAGCTGGAAGCCAGGAAAGTTCCCTGGGGAGAAGGAGGAATAAGCATGCGCACATTCCTCCTCCCCCTGAGCTTTCCCGAACCCCACCTACCCCTCCAGAGGCAGCTGGAGACTGGGAAAGGTCCCTGGGGAGGATCAACAGACACACATCTATTTCTCCTCCTCTCCAGGGACCTTTCTTGGTCCCTAGCTGCAAACAGATTGTTTGGGAGGGAGGAACCACCTCCTCCTCCTCTTCCCCGTGGGTTCTGGCGCCAGGACCGCGCAGGGATGGGGACGGGGATGCGACCTCCTTCAGTGGAGGCCACGGTAGTATGTACATAGTGTGTGAGTGTGTGTGTAGTGCGCCCTTTTTTTACACGGGGATCCGTCCCGGACCACCACCTCACCTAAAAAAAAGCGTATGCTCGAGCCCCTTTGAAAATAATGGGGTTTGTGCATGGCACAGCAGCACGCACACGGCATAGGCATGCGCCCCATTAATGGGACGCGCCGCCCTGCACGCTCCCGTAGGCTCCCTCGCAGCTTTCAGTGTATGCTGAAAGCCGCGTATGGTGCATCCACGTATGACATGGGCACACTGTATATACAATAGAGTCTCGATTATCCAACCTTTGATAATCCGACATTCTGAATTATCTGATGTCACTGCTCAGTGATTTCTTTACATTTTCGGAAGACGGAACTGAGGGAGTTAAGTATCGGGGGCACTGCACTCCAGTGGTTCCACTTCTACCTCTTGGGTTGATTCCAGATGGTGAGGCTAGGGGATAGCTGCTCCTCTAAGAGAGAGCTGACATCTGGCATTTCTCAGGGCGCCATCCTGTCCCCCATGCTATTTAACATTTACATGAAGCCGCTGGGAGAAATCATCCGGAGACATGGGACGCGGTGTTATCATTACGCTGATGACACCCAAATCTGTTTCTTTATGTCTCCGACTCTTGCAGTGACCAAGGATGGCACCTCTCCTCTAAATGCCTGCCTTGAGTAATGGGATGGATGAGGGAAAACAAACTCAAGTTGAATCCAGAGAAAACGGAGGTACTAGTGATAAGATCCCCAGGCCCAGGCAGGGAACTTTGTCAACCTATCCTGGACAGGGTCACGCTTCCCCTAAAGGACGAAGTGCGAAGTTTGGGAGTACTCCTAGATCCGTCTCTGCAGTTGTC
>NW_024829444.1:0-1442 GCF_019175285.1 Sceloporus undulatus
TTTGTCTTTTGGATAAAGGCATGTAGTCTATGTCATATTGTGCCCCTCCAGTTCTTAGGAACACATGGTTTGGACCCAGAGTGTGTCTCTGCTGCCATGTGCTCAGGGCTGCATAAGTTTTAATCTGTAGTTTCCTGTTTCAGTTTTTTCTGCTCTCCTCACATGCTCAGAGGCCTCCTGCCACCCAACACCCCCATCTTCTCTTTTGTTGTTCTTGCATTGTTCAAGAGAGGTATTCCTTTTTCTTGTCTTCAGTAAACAGTACTGTGTGTAAAGTTTTTGCAGACCTTCTGCTCAGCCAAAAGTATTTCTTTTGCTCTTTTAAATCTGATCTGGTCACCTTCCATGAGTCTTGTCCTACATCCTCATTCCTGAGAGTAGGACTCAACAGAGTTACACTGTCTCAGCCCCAAACCAAAGTTTTGGTCTTTTCCTCAGGTGTTTTTAGCTGATTTTGTGTGCCTTTCTTCAGCTCCCTCCCTCTTCTACAACATGCTTTCAGACTTTAATTTGGATGTTACTTGGTTAGACTATAGATCTCTTCTGTAATTATGGAGAATGCAAAGGGACAGGACTTTCTGGTTTTTCTTGACCCAAATGTGGGCTACTTTTGTTGTTTTGGTTGTGATAAGAGAACGTAGCATTCTGTGAAATAAATCTGGTACTTAGGTACTTGGGAAACTAGACTTTCCATAGTCAGGCTGCTTGATCAGGAAAAGGGAGCCCCATTTGTCTCCCTTGCCTTAATTTGCATAGACATGGCCAGCACAGCAGGGTCAGGCATTGTAAAGTTGTTCTTGTTTGTTTGTTTGCTTGATTGCCTGGGATTCAGGAGTCTGAAGGCAACTTCCTCTTTGTCTAAAGTCTGTAGGAATTAATTCATGATCCCAAGTGTCTTTGTTCTTCTGTTAAGTAGTTATAAAGAGCCTCAGGTCAGCATAGTATATCTGTGAAAAATATCTTAGCTGCTGACTCTCAACCAAGGTATTTCTTCCATACATGAATTGGTATTTGGGTTTGTTTAAAAATTTGAGATTTGGGAGTGTGAAGGAACTCCCTCCACTCTGTCTGTTTCAGAGCCTTGGAATTCATAGATGAGCCTCACTGGCAGAGCAGTCTACCTTTTTTGTCCTCCACAATCTATGTAGGACAGCACATCCACTGTTTAATTTGAGGTGTGTTTATACCATTTTGTCTCACAAACGCCCCCTGTCAGTCACAAGCTATTGCTTCTGCTTTTCTCTTCACATGCTCAGAGACTATGCACTTTAAGCATGCTCAGGAATCCTCTTCGCCTCCTAGGAATTGGGAAGGATAGATTTCTTCATAGTCGTACTGTTCTTTGTTCTTTGCTGTGAGTGCCAATAATGCCACACAGTGCCTCCTAAAGGTTTTGCTTTGCTCTCTGCACATGATCAGAGACTAGGATCATGCTGCAAATA
>NW_024829445.1:0-1442 GCF_019175285.1 Sceloporus undulatus
AAAAAATATTAAAAGAAGCAAAAGACCAATTAAAATTTTATTTCGAAGAAAACATGGATAACGAAGTCAGAACCCACACGGTATGGGATGCCTCAAAGGCAGTAATGCGAGGATTCTTCACTCAAAAAAGCATTCAAAAGAGGAAGAAACAAGATAGTAAAATAAATTTAATTTTAAATGAAATTAAGAAGAAAGAGAGTCAATTGAAGAAGAATCCTGACAAAAAAGATCTATTAGAAGAAATAAAAGTGATGCAGAAACAGATTTCTATAATGTTGGTGGAAGAAACAGAAAAGAAACTCAGATATACAAAACAAAAGTTTTTCGAAACGGCTAATAAGCCAGGAAAGTGGCTGGCTTGGAAGCTCCGTAAAAACACTGAGAAGAAGATGATTTTGAAAATAAAGGAAGGGAATGAAATTCTAACAGACAATCAAAAAATCAAAAAAGCTTTTTTGAAATATTTTCAAAAATTATTTACACAATCTAAGGTAAACAAGTTAGATATCAAAGAATTTCTAAAAGAACAGAAGATAAGCCCAATTGAGGAAACACAAAGAATTGAACTGAATAAAGATATTACTATGAATGAGATAATAGAAGCAATCAAAAAAAATGAAACTAGGTAAATCTCCGGGCCCGGACGGCCTTCCAGCTTTATATTATAAAAAATTACAACCAGAAATCATCAAACCATTGTATTGCGTGATGAACTTAATTTTAAAAGAAGGAATACCAGAAACTTGGAAATCATCTTATATTACGTTAATCCCTAAATCTGAAGAAGAAATTCAAGAAGTTAAAAATTTTAGACCAATATCGCTTTTGAATAATGATTATAAAATTTTTACTATGATACTGGCCAATAGATTAAAAAAGATTCTAATCCAATGGATAGATGATGATCAAGTCGGTTTTCTACCAGGCAGACATCTGAAGAAAAATGTAAGAAATATCATAGATCTGGTAGAATATCTGGATAAGAAACCAAATTGTCAAGCTTCTTTTATCTTTTTGGACTATGAAAAGGCCTTTGATAGCATTAATTGGGATTTTTTGATTGAGACTTTGGAAAGTCTTAATTTAGGTAAAAACTTTATAGGATGGATATCAGAAATCTACAAAAAACAAAATGCAAAAATATTGGTGAATGGAAGTAAAACAGATAATTGTCTAATACAAAAAGGGACTAGACAAGGATGTCCACTTTCCCCTTTATTGTACATAACGGTAGCTGAAATACTAAACAACATGATCAGATCTGAAAAAGAAATCACGGGTATAAAAGTTAAAAAGTTTGAACATAAAATTAAAGCATATGCTGACGACATGGTGATAACCTTGTCAAACCCCCTAGAGTGTGTAACAAAACTCTTGTCAACAATAAAACAATTTGGAAAATACGCAGGGCTAAAAATAAATGAGAAGAAAACCAACGTTTT
>NW_024829446.1:0-1442 GCF_019175285.1 Sceloporus undulatus
AAGAGGGATTGGAGGGGCCTTACTGCAGGGCAGGACCCCTCCTCTTTCTGGCCCTGTGGATGCTGGGAGATCAAGTCCAGGAAATACACTGCAAATCCCATTGGCAAGAGAAAAGGCTACTACTGTCTTTCAGATCCCGTTTGCCCCAAATCCTTTATGAAGCCAGAAACCCCTTTGTTAGTTAATGAACCCCAAATATCTCAGGAAGGCTCTCTATCTCCCAAGACCCCCTCCCTCCAGGACCTCCTTTCTCTCTTCCCCTCAGTCTCTCTCTCTCCCCCTGAAGGCCTCAAACTGACAACTGCCAAGTGCTGAGGCAGAGGCAGCCATTTTGTGTTCCAGTGGCCATTTTGTGTTTTGGCAACATTTTTATGTTCCAGTGGCCATTTTGTGTTCTGGCAGCCATTTTGTGCTGCTTGTGATTGTGGGGAATAATGTTCCGGAACCTTCTCTGACGCCACAGTTGAACAGAGGCTTCTCTTTCTCTCCTGAGGCTCCAGAGTCAGAAGGAGGCCAGGCTCCTTGGGCCAAAGGAAAGGAAGTGTGTCTCTTTGTGTGTCTTTTGTGTCTCTTTTCTGAGAGGGTTTTCTTATTACACAGCTCTGCTCCTTCTGGGGATCATGGGTTTTAAAAGGTATCAGAAATGGGGAGGATAGTTTTAATAGAAGCCTTATTATTCTTCTTAACAAACACTGGGCTTTGGCTACTATCCCTGCTTTTAATAACTGTTTTTATAACTGTCCAGTAATTTAATGGTATTTTATTTTGGATGGGAGGGTTAGGAAGGGTTTGGGATAGCATGAAACATGTTTTTATTGTATTGTATGGATATTTTTTTTATTGTAAACTGCTAAAAGGTGGCCATTCTTGTGTAGTAATTGTCTTGTGTTAACTCCCACAACAGCCTTGTGAGGTAGGCTTCGTAGGCTCCTAGAGCTGGAAGGGAGCCCCAAGGGACAAACAGTCAGCCCCATTCTGCCCTCCAAGTCCTCCGAAGTGATGGCCATCCAGCCAGAGACTCCTCCAATGCATTCTGCCCTCCATGTCCTCCGAAGAGATGGCCATCCAGCCAGAGACTCCTCAAATGCTCTTTGAGGCAGCGTCTCCCATAGATTTGCTGAGAGGTCATGGGGCCCACAGTCCCTAGGGACCCCACTGATCTGACCCCATCCCCTGCCAAGGTGGGAAATGCTATACATTAGGTATTTTTCCACAAAACCAAAGCAGAGGAAAAGCTTTCTTTAAAACATTATCTCTCACAAAATGTATGAACAGAAATCCTCAGCCCCCCCCCCCTTGAACTGGGCCTTCTCCGTAAGACTGTTTTGGGGCAGAAGTGGGGCTGTGCCACAGGAGAGGTAATCACAGGGAGGATTCAGAAGACAAAATGCCAGCAGCCGCTTTGTAACCCTGCACCCATTGGGAAGGGAATATAGCCCAGT
>NW_024829447.1:0-1442 GCF_019175285.1 Sceloporus undulatus
CACTGTGACTCGAAGCAGCTTTATTTTGGCCGTCTGTAACAGGCCATTGTTTCACAAAGAATGGGCCATATTCTGTTTAACTATAGCTCAAAGCATACCCTCCAATATTTCACAGATGAAAACTGAAACACATGAACAACATCAGAATTTGGTCAAAAGGTTGTGGACAGGTACAAGAAGGCAAAAGTAATTAACGAAGATGAACACATAAAACTACTGTCTTAAGCAGAGAAGCCCTGGAATTTGTGCACTGAGTTTGGGAAAGAGTAAAACAATAAAGTAAGGTCTTTCAGACTGGGGGCAGCCTTGGCTTCCTTGACTGAGTCTAACCATCTGGAAGGTGGCCAGCCTTGACATTATCATAACTAACTGTGTCTCTGTCTTTGAATGGGTTCTCATATTCTAGTTCTTCATACCCTGATACTTCCTCCATCCTCTTATGCTTTCAGCTTTGACATACTCCTAACAAACTCTGTCTCTTTCCCTGATTAGGCTATCATATTCTAGCTCCCCATACCCTGGCATTCAAGTTAGTATTCTCCCCACCCAAATTACTGGCTCATCTTGCAAATCTTGTAGTGTGTAATGAAAGCAAAAGAGAGCAGATAAGGTTGTTTAGCGTGCACAGAAAGATAATACAGTACAAATACTTACCACTAATTTCTCACTCTGAAGCACTCCTCTCTTAAGTTAGTTATCTTAGATTTTTTGGGTGTAATACAGGGGTGAAAATCTGCAGCCCTCTGTTTTGTTCACTCTGTTTCTACTTTCTTTACCCCCTCCTCTTTTCTCTACCACACCTTTGGTTCCCAGTGCGAGGACTCCCTAGGATTCCCTCCAGTCCCCAAACTCTTACTGAAATGCTCCAGAAATGACAAATCATACCTCCCCCCATCTCTAAGGGTATCATTTACTATTTAAATGTTAGTTTGCCCTCTCAAGGTTGTTTTAAGCATCCCAAATCCCCCCCCCCCCCCCATTAACACCACAATTTTACATCTGTAAAGCCCTACAATATGTTATCAATCACACCTGTGATTTCACTCACAGGCTAAAACACTGAAAGGCAGTAGGTTTGTTACTTGCCAAGCAAAACACTGTTGACCCCATATTTTCTCTCATATTTTGGTTTCTACACTCACACATTTACCGTCTTTTTAAAATGAATGTGAATTAGAATAATCCAGGTCAGTTAATTGTGTATATGGTTACTAGGTGATATAACTAGTACCCATTTTGTTTGTTCTTTGTTTTTAACATATGTACTTTTTTAGCGCATTTATCTCATTGTTTTTAATTGTTTTAATTTTTTAATTGTAATGTTTTCAATTGTATTTATTTATTGCTTGCTTGTGAGCCACTTTGGGTCCCTTATTGCCACCATTAGATTTGATCAGTAAGAGCATAGTCTGGTTCAGTAGGAGCATAGTCTTGGCCGGTAT
>NW_024829448.1:0-1442 GCF_019175285.1 Sceloporus undulatus
ATCTTGCTTAATGATTATTTTAAAGGAATATGTTTGAATACTTTGGGGGAGTCTTTGGGAAGGAACAAGAGAATAAAAGTAGTGTTCTGGTAAAACAGCTTCAAACAAAATCATAATCATCCCTTAGAGGAAGTGCATGTTAGTTGCTATATTAAGTACTATTTTATATTCACTGCATTTGCATCCCTTTGGTTACTTTGACCAAACCTTTTCTTTGGATGTCTAAACTGTACAGTATTTCTATATGCATGGCTAAAGTTTTAAGTTCTTCCAATGATGGAAATGTGGGGACTTAAGGCAAATGTCATGGGGGTGGTCAGAATTTCTTTTGAGATGGAATAGGATCCCCCCCCCCGCATAGACACGCTATGTTCATCACCATTCTCCCACTTAGTTTTTACAAATAACTAGGGACCATGATTTTACTGCTTCTGTCAGCAGAACCCTGAAACAATTGGGGTCAGGCACACACAAAACAGTGGCAAGAGTGACTCATTATCTCCCACATTTTCACTGAAACAGGTTGACTAGAGAAGACTTCACTCAGTATTAGTTGCACACACCCAGATGGTTGATAATAAAAATGTAGAAGAAGATGCCTGGAATAGAACATATTGCCACTACTGTTCACATGTATACAAACACTATTTTCCTACCCCGTAATCATTTATGTTAATGTTATTTATTAGCCAGTTTTCCTTCAACTGCATTTTTTTTCTTCCCCGTTTTACCTTCACAATAAACCAGTGAGGTAAATCAGGATGATGGGCCCAAGATCACTGGGGCCTCAAGCAGACGGGGCAAATGGAGCATCCAGAGTGCTCCAGCCCTGATTGCTCTCTATTTGGTGCAGGACTGCAGTGTCCAAGCAGCGCAATCCCAATGCTGGCTGCTGCTGCAGTCCTCATTGGACTGTCAGCAAGGAGTGCTTCTTTTACACTCCTTTTTGCACCGGTTTTGGGATGCTTTAGGTGGCCACAGTGCAACTTTGGTCCGATCTGGGGGCATGTGTCATCTGAACACCGTGCCCCCATGGATCAGCCCGAAGGTGGTACTTTTGACCAGGTAAGTAGCCAAGGGGGGGGGGGGAGTCCAGGGGTCCGCCCCCTTCCGTTAGATACAATGAATGGTATGTGCTGCCACGCCGCCACACCCAAGCCCCATTATAATGGTGACACTTAGTCTGGACACCCCCCCTTCCCAAAATCCGGTCTATGTCCCTGTTTTCACCCATCTGTTTTGGGCCTGAGTGAACTTCATGGTTCAGTGTGAACTAGAATCTGTTTTTCCTAATCCAGCTGTAAACAATACAGAACACTCTCTCATTCAATCAGATTCCATATAACATCTTTTAGATAAACTTAGCTTGTCATTTTAAATGTACTGGATGTACAAGTGTAACTAAGAGCTTGTCAAGGTGAAGAAAAAAGTCCCTGAAAGTT
>NW_024829449.1:0-1442 GCF_019175285.1 Sceloporus undulatus
CTGGCTGAACGAGACTACATGTGAAAGGGATCTAGGAGTCAAAGTAGACCGCAAGTTGAACATGAGTCAACAATGTGATTTGGCAGCTAAAAAGGCCAATGCAATTTTCGGCTGCATCAATAGAAGTACAGTGTCTAGATCAAGGGAAGTAATAGTGCCGCTCTATTCTGCTTTGGTCAGAGTCCGCCTGGAATATTGTTTCCAGTTCTAGGCACCACAATTTTAAAAGGATGTTGAGAAGCTGGTGAGTGTCCAAAGGAGGGTGACTGAAATGGTGAAGGGTCTGGAAACCATGAAGCCCTGTGAGGAGAGACTCGAGGAGCTGTGGATGTTTAGCCTGGAGAAGAGAAGGTTAAGAGTGATATTATAGCCCTGTTTAAATACTTGAAGGGATGTCATATTGAGGAGGGAGCAAGCTTGTTTTCTGCTGCTCCAGATACTAGAACACGGAACAATGGAAGCAAGTCACAGGAAAAGAGATTCCACATCGACATTAAGAGGAACTTCCTGACAGTAAGGGCTTTTCGACAGTGGAACACACTCTACTTCGGAGTGTAGTGGAATCTCCTTCTTTGGAGGTCTTTAAGCAGAGGTTGGATGGCCATCTGCTGGGGATGCTTTGATTGAGAGTCCCTGCCTGGCAGAAGGGGGGTTGGACTGGATGATTCTACGATTCTATGATTAATATCTCAGGTGGAGAAACTCCAGCCCCTGGGCTAGATGAGACCTGTATTAATTTATGGATCTGATCCTGCCCCCAAGCAACAATTACAGTATAGGATCATAGGATCTTAGGAATATCTGCCCTGACTGACTGTTCTTTGACATCAGTCCAATTACAGACAGTCTGTTAGTTTACATGGCTAAGCATCTCAATGCACTCGCCAACCCCATTTGTCGCAGGAGCTCCTGACTTCTCTTCCCATTTCAAACCCTCAGCAATTGGAATCCAGATCCGCCTAGGTAAAGTATTACCATTATCAAAGTCTTACATCTCTTCACCACTCCCACCTGTTATCACGTTCTTGTGCGTGTGTGTGTATTTTGCTTTTCCCCTAAATAAAACAAAAAACTATTTCAAATGCCTTTTGATTTGCTGTATTCATCGTCCCCATTTACTTAAGATTTTATTTTGATTTGCTGTATTCTGTGTGCTTCTGGGCCTGATATAGTTGGGCTGAATCCCGAGGTCGCTCTTGCCCCAACCAAACTATCTCTCTCTTTTCAGCTAAGTACTAAATTCCCCTAAAAGCATAGGACTTGTGGGTGTCCTTCCCAGACTCCAGCATTTCGGGTAACAAAAAGCCTCTGGAATCAACCATGAACCTAAGCAAGCTCAGGTAGGAAAAGAAACATTAGAGAACAAGCAGGTTGTGTGTCTCCCTTTCCTACCTTCATAGATATTACTCATAACTGCTAAATGGAACCCCTAAATATGTCTG
>NW_024829450.1:0-1441 GCF_019175285.1 Sceloporus undulatus
AAGTACTGATATAGTAGCTATTTAATTCTAGCCCTTGCTAATAGTAAAAGAAGTTCAGCAAAATGTCATTTTAAAGTCAGATACAGCAATATTAACTCTCTCAGTGTTTTTGCTCTTCACATAAAAATATTCAAACACATTTTTACTACAGGTTAGAGGAAGCTATCTCAGTGCTGAAACAGTGTCTGCTGTGAGTAATGGACTGGATGAGAGCAAACAAATTGAAATTTAATCCAGATAAAACAAATGTGCTCCTGGTCAATTGGAAGGCAGATCAGGAAATAGGGGCATCGCCTGTGCTGGATGGGATTAAACTCTCCCTGAAATCTCAGGCTTGCAGCTTTGGTGTGCTACTGGACTCAACTCTGAGCCTGGATGCCCAAGTTTAATCAGTGGCCAGAAGTGCATTTGCACAGTTAAAACTTGTGTACCAACTGTGTCCATTCCTTGAGATGTCAGATCTGGCTACAGTGACACATGCCTTTATTACATCCTGCTTGGATTACTACAATGCACTCTACGTGGGGCTACCTTTGGAAACTGTTTGGAAACTTCAGGGTGTGCAAAATGCCACAGCCAGAATGCTGACTTTAAATAAGATTATCATGTTGCTTCTGTGAGGCATTCACTTCTCCCCTTATTCACCCAGCCAGTGCCACTCTAACTGTTTTCAGAAGCAAGGATCCAGTGGTGGCCCTCTCCTCTCCAGTGATCTTGTCCACATTCTCAAGCTGCACAAACTGAAACTTATTCAATAATACAAGACAAGCAAGCACCAAGATTGCATCCACTGAACCTGTGTAAAAAAAGAACTTCAATTTAACTTTGCTTGGATTATCTGTAGGACTAGGGTCAGATTAAGACATCCTGAGATCCGAAACTCAAGTTTAACAGGTGCCATTTCATTTTTAATGCATTATTCTATTTTAAAATTTTCTCCCTTTTACTTTTCATTTGTGCCTCTTTATGATTTCAGCCATAACATACTTACCATGAATATATATCAGGCATTGCCTGGGACTGTTTGACCAAGGATTTCCTTAAAATAATAGTAAAGTTCATTGTTTCAGTCCTACTTCAACTACTTTAGTAGTATTCCTGCCCATTCTAAATGTTCCTGAAGATATTATACTTTTGCCATGTTACAGCATATTAAAAAAACAATCAGGGTATTGGTTTTTTATCCCAATGTCTCAGTGTTCTTTCAGTTTTTATCTGGTCTGTTTGTCTTCTGTAAATTTCTGAGTTGCTTTCCTTGGAAGATCAGTCATTCTGAGTTTTTAGGGTGAAGCATATGGGATGCCCTTTTGACTGCCCACTCACATTCATCCAATTGGTTCTTTGGGAACATGAGCCTGATGAAGATTTGCATACCCACCATCCTCCTCTTGCACATCCTGATACAGACTCTGATGGTTGGATGAAAGTTTCTTCAGGATTA
>NW_024829451.1:0-1441 GCF_019175285.1 Sceloporus undulatus
TCTGAACCACCGCTTCTTTTAAGCAAGATGGAAAATAGCCCTCCCTAAGAGATTCATCTATGATACATCTCAGGTGAGTCCTAAGTGCATCTCCTACTTAGAGGACTAGCCATGAAGGGCAAGGGTTGAGGGCAAGTTGTCTTCTTCACATTTCCAAGGAGCTTGTCCACGTCCTCAGTACTCACAGATTTAAATTAATCCAGTATGATCTTATTCACAGAGTCACTGGACACCTCACCTATAGCCTCTACAATAATGTCTGCCTCTGGAAGAAGGAAAAGAGTACACCCTTTCTTTCTTCCTTCCTTCCATCTTTCCTTCTGGAATGGAGCTCAAGCTGCAGAGCTAGACTCAGGAGAGAAAGGCTGAGAACTGAGGAGAGAAGAAAGTGTCAATTTTGTGCAAATGCAGAACTTCTGTGCATCAAAGAGTCCAGTGTGTTGAAATAGCAAAGAACTTTATTGAGAACACATAGAAGGAATTCAGTGTTTCAGCCAGAACTGCCCACTCTAAGCCAAACTATACATTCAAACCCCAAAACCTAAAACACCACCCTCTTCCCAACCTAGCTCCCACCTCCAATTCCTACAGTCTATGCCCCACAGGTAAGAAGACCCCCTTTGCCACTCCCAGAAACTAACCCCCTATCTGTTAATATCATTCCCATAACTATTTGAGCCAGCTACAACAAATCCCACCCCTCTATTTCGCTAACCTATACTACAATGACCAGTCAAATTTATAAACTATGATCTAAAATAATAGCAATGAAAACCTAAACTTAACAAAATATAACTTTAAAACATAAACAGACTTATCCACATACAAACCACAGACATATGGATAGACAACCCTTAAAACAAAACCATAAGGGCCTTTTCGCTGCTGGATTGAAAATATATTTTCTATATAAATTCTTGAAAAAATGTTAGTTCACTTCTGGGATTTGTGTTGCTTCTCTCCTGTGTGGATTCTCTGATGTATCTCTAGGTATGACTTTGATGAAAAACATTTCCCACAATGCTGGCATTTGTATGGCTTCTCTGCTGTGTGGCCTCTCTGATGTCTCACTAGATTTGACTTTGATGAAAAACATTTTCCACAATGCTGGCATTTGTATGGCTTCTCTCCGGTGTGGACTCTCTGATGCTTGACAAGGACTGACTTGTAGGCAATTTTTTCCCCACAATGCTGACATTTATGTGACTTCTTTCCTGTGTGGACTCTCTCATGACTGACAAGTTCTTCTGTAAACAAGGACAATGACAGACAAGACTAAATCTCAGCGTTAAGAGAGGAAGGTGTTACCCCAAGATTTAGCCCTACGTTCACCTCTCCCTATTTCAGGTTAAATTAATAAAGTTGGTGTGAGTGACCTGACCATAACCCTGTTCTGGATGCCCCCAAATCCATATAACGATTGCATCCTTACTCCTAGGAG
>NW_024829452.1:0-1441 GCF_019175285.1 Sceloporus undulatus
GATTTATTTATATGCCACCTAATCACTAGGATTCCAGGCAGCTCACAACAGAGGGGATAATAGATGGTTCCCTGCCCTCAGGCTCACAATCTAAAAAGACATGACACAAAAGGAGAAGGGAATGGTGAGGGGGGAGGGGATCAGGTCCAGCATTCTTCTCTCCCTCTGAGGCCTGGACCAAGGTAGATGGACTGGAGGGAGGGCTCTTTTTATTAATCGAGGCCGGGCCCAATGGCGTTGGGCCTGTCCTTTCGCTCCTTCCCAGGCCAGAAGATGACAGTTGGAAGGAGGGAGGGGAGGGCTCTTCCTCTTCAGGCCCAATGGCATTGTGCCTGTCCTATATAGGCCTGTGAATCATGTGGTAAAAGTTTCTGTTTTAATTCTGCATTTCTCAAATTATACCGTGGTCTACACTGGAGATTTTATATCACTCTCAAACACACACACTTTTCACATTATCAATTTAAACAAAATCAGAATGGAAAAAGTTGAGCTTCTCATGTTATTTTACTATCCAGAACTGGTGGTTCATCCCTGATATCCTCTTGATCTTCTGATCCAGTATAACCCATAATTCTTCTATGGCTTCTCATCAGTTGTTTAGTGTTGGTGATTTTGTGCCATTTATTTAAATATTTTGCCTTAAATATTTTAATGGTAAAATAGAAAGGATTCTCAAAGTCTTAAGGAGAAGTCAAGTTCGGGATTTAAAAAGTACTACACTTTGAAATGTGTGGGTGACACATTGTTAAACATTTATATGAAAGTCTTTAAAAGTGATGTCTCTGTATAAAGGTCATTAAAGGTAAAGGTAAAGGTTTTCCTTTTGCATGAATTTCTAGTCATAACCGACTATAGAGGGTGGTGCACATGTCCATTACAAAGCCAAATAGCCAGCATTATCCGAAAATGACTCTGGTGGTCAGCATGACTGCACCAAATGCTGTTACCTTCCCACCAAAGTGATATCTATTTATCTACTTGCATTTGCATGTTTTTGAACTGCTAGGTTGACAGAAGCTGGGACTAGTGATGGGAGTTCATGCCATCATGCAGCACTTGGGCCTCGAACTGCCAACCTTCAGATTTTACGATCATCAGAATTAATAAATCTCATTCCAGATATAAAATAAAAGGCAGTAGGAGTTTAGTGTAATAATAATAATAAAGACAATTCATGCTTTCTCTCAGTGCTTATGGGCACATATTTTATACTATACTGTAAACCTTTAAAAAGGATGTGCATCAATAATTAAGAGTGTGGAGCACTTCTTTTTTTAATTGTTATTATGTATTTTATAGCAATAAAATAACAATATCTGTCTTTCAATGCATTCCTGTGCAATCTTATTTGGAAGTGAGTTCATACAGGCTTTCTTCCAGGTTTGTGGGTAAAAGACTGCAGCCCTAGACAGGTATCTGAAACTAATAAATCTATATA
>NW_024829453.1:0-1441 GCF_019175285.1 Sceloporus undulatus
TTTTTTTTTTGGAATTTGGAATATTTGCATATACATAATGAGATATTTTGGTGGTGGGACCCAAGCCAAAACATGACATTCATTTATGGGTTGTATATATCCTATGCACATAACCTGAAGTTATTTTTATACATAATATTTTAACTAATTTTGCACAGGAAACAAAATTTATGTACATCAGAATCAAAGTCTGTGAACCACCAGAAAGCAAAAGTGTCACTATGTCAGCCACCCATGTGGACAAAATTTGATTTTAGAGTATTTCAGATTACAGAATTCCAGTTAAGGGAAACCCAACCTATATAAAGTAATCAGGTAGTATGTGGACTTGTTCAGGAAATGTATGAATTGCAAAATAGGAAATTTGATATAAAATAAAAAAAATTAGTATAGTGTGAAAGCCAGGAGATCACAGCAAGGGAATATTCAAATAGTACAAGCAACGACTGCTTTGTCCTTTGGAAGCCATTTTTGTGTTTTTGTCTTTGGACTCGAGGTGTAAAGGTGTTTTGTCTCAATGTGTTTTATATCTGTTGTGTATATGTTGCTTTTTATATACAATAAAGATAATAAATAAATAAATAAATAAATTTGTACTCCCTCAAAATCACTCATCCAGCAATAAGTTTATAAACACGGGAACAGGGGGATATATTTGTCTACCACCAATGTTCTATTTTCACCCCTAAACTTTAACCATTTTCTGAAACATGGGGGTGA
This sequence comes from Sceloporus undulatus, assembly GCF_019175285.1. NCBI lineage: Eukaryota > Metazoa > Chordata > Lepidosauria > Squamata > Phrynosomatidae > Sceloporus > Sceloporus undulatus. The sequence goes on from NW_024829453.1 coordinate 721, forward strand.
AAAAAATTGTCTGAAGCATATAATCCAAAATCTCAAGTTCATATTGCTGAAGGGACAGAATTAATACAAAAGCTGGGATGGGAGCAGATAGTTCTGCTCTCCCCCCACACACAAATGTTTCCAGAAAGAGCTTGAGTGTCTACAACAGAAGTGAGGAACATTTGGTTCTCCAAATGCTCTGTATTGTAACTCCCGAAATCCTTTAATATTGGCTATGCTAGCTGCTGCGTCTGGGAGCTGGAGACCAAATGACATGAAGGGCCAACATTTCCACATGCCTGATCTATAACCCTTCATCAGATGTAGTTCTCCCTGCTAAGAAAAGATCCGCATTAATTATGCATGAGAACACCAGATACCATAAAAAGTCTTGCAACATAGAGAAAGAGAGAACAAAAAAAAATACATACTGGATTCCAAGACAACATAGACAAAAGCATAAAGAGGTGACAACTGACTGTTCTGTTGGACTGCACTACTTTGCTAGACAATCCTGGGGTCATCTCTCTGGCCAGACAGTTACTGTCCACCAACTCAAACACTGCCTCAGCCTGATTCGGAATCTGGGTGTGAACTTGAAAGTTGACCTCACAACTTCCTTTCTGACTTGTTCTTCCCATCAAGTGACAAGAGCAATAGAAAGTGAATAGGAGGGATTCTGCCTCATGGATGGAAGGAAGGTGTTGTCTAGTCAGGTTCCAAACACTTCCCTGGTCAATGT
>NW_024829454.1:0-1441 GCF_019175285.1 Sceloporus undulatus
GGCTCAGTGCTAGGGAATTCTGGGAATGTAGTTTTGTGAGACATTGTCCCTTCTCTGTCAGAGAGCTCTGGGGCCACAATAAACTCCATTTCCCAGGATTCCCTAGCACTGGACCAGGGCAGTTAAAGTGCTCTCAAACTGGACTATTGCTGCTGTGTGTTTTGGACCTTTCTTGGCCGCAAACTGTCCATAACCTGCAATGCATCTCCTAATTCTGTTGGCAGTCCCTCCCTCCCAACACTTTCTCATTTACCCCCAAAACCAGAGCAAAGCTGACTCACTGTGATGATCTCTGGTGGTCCAAGCAGCCAAACCGCAGCCCTGTAATAATAATAATAATAATAATAATAATAATAATAATAATAATAATAATTTTATACCCCTCTCTTCAGCCAAAAGGCTATCAGAGTGGATTACAAATTGTTAATTAGATATTATGGCTCTTAGCCCAGCAGACCCTTAACTTCCCTAAATCACGCTGCCATCATCCAGTGAATTATAAGAGGATTTCCCTTAATCTATACTGGGACCGGTTAAGGAACCTTATTTCTCCTCCTTTACTGATTCTCCAAGCATCAACTGAGCCAAGACACGTGTAAAAGGAGTGTTGAGTAGTAGATACTCCAAGGAGGAATTTATTATAGCTAACAAAATATAACTAAAATATAAGTCATACAAGATATTAAGAATCTTGCGGGTACATGCCCTACCATCATCCCCATTTCGACACTGGTGAAAATAATTACTTCATTTTTACAAATGAGAGTGTTTATCTAAGTTTAACTGCTGTGTTTGTGTCTCTCAGTCATATCTAGAGCATGAGGTGTGCATCTCCTCTCTCTGCTTGCTGAGGCCATCCAGAAATCCTTATATGTATATTTGTGTGCAATGTTTCTGAACAGACCCATTGTCAAAATCACATTCATTTTCACTTCTTTATGTATATTTTTAAAAGGAATGCACACCACTGAATGTGTTGCACTTGATACAACAAAATTCTATAAATGTATAGGTTTAAGATTAAAGACTGCTTCCTGGATTATGCTTATTTTTGGGAAGAGAAGACATATGTAAATTCATTTTATAAACTCAGTAAAGCAAATACCTCACAAAGCTCTAGTAAACAACACATACACACATATTCCCCACAGAAAGGACCATGTGTCTGGGGTCTGGAAATCTCCCTTCCACCTTCTGGGAAGACAATGCTACCAGAGACTGAATTTGGGGCTTTATGCCTGCAAAGCATGGGCTCAGTCTCTCAGCTGCAGCCCTTCCACACAATACTGGGCTGAAACATTTAAACAAAGGTCCTCTTTCAGCTCCAGGAATAAAGGCCTACCTTCAGTACAAAGACCCTGATTCCTGCAGCCCCAGAAAGGCCTCTTCTGAAGCTCTTTATGGCCGGAGCTTCCCTGGGTCAGAGGCCGTCTCCTCAGCC
>NW_024829455.1:0-1441 GCF_019175285.1 Sceloporus undulatus
TCCCTTATATAAAATGGAAAAAATCAAGGTTTTCTTTTTTAAATTTATAAATTTTTAAAATATTCTCAAGTGGTGGATGCTTGAATCCATGGGCAACAAATCCATGGAGACTGTATTTCCCATTCCCTAATTTATCAGTCAGGAAAGTTGTTGCATGCTAAACGTGCCAGCTTCCTTTAGTAGCAATGGGGTAGGCAGAGTCAGTGGTGTGGGGCCACCTTGCATCATTTTTATATTTTTTGCATAAGAAACCTTTAGGTTCCAATTATATTGGAAATATTTTGTCCTATTTAGTTATGGCACAGAACAGAAAATTACTTTTGCTCAGCTGTTGTCTCTAGTACTCTTACCATCCCTCCTTGCAGGGAAAGACTTTGAAAATTGAAAATAGCAAATGTGTTTGGAAATGAGCTGACAGAAGCTGGGGAAATACAGTGTAAGTTTATAAGAAGAAGCAGATGTCACAGGTCCGACAAATCTATTCATCCTTAATGCAGATAGACAGATCTGAACAAGGCTCTGTAGAGAATGAAAGTGAAAGTTTGTTTTCTGCAGGAAGCAGTCCTCGTAGTGGTACAGTGGTGCCTCGGGTTACGAAATTAATTCGTAACGCGGCCGCTTTCGTAACCCGAAAAGCCTTCGTAAGCCGAATTGCCATAGGCGCTAATGGGGAAAAGCCGCGATTCCGTGCGAAAAAGCCGAAAAAGCACCAAAAGTTTTTTCGTAACCCGAAAAAACATTCGTAACCCGAAACAATAATTCCCTATGGGATTTTTTCGTATCCCGAAAATTTCGTAACCTGGGTATTTCGTATCCCGAGGTACCACTGTACGGCAACTCTAAGGTGAGCCTATCATGGGCCCGGTACAGATAGGCCCTGAATGATGCCCTTGTCACGTGCTAGGGTTGCCTCGGGATGGAGTACCCACACGCCCCGCAACCCTAGCACATGATGATGGTGGGGCCGCCATGATAACGTCACACACATGCTGCGTCCAAACAGTGCAGTGCGTGCGAGACGTCTCCGTGCCACCCCAGGCTGTTTACGGCATCCCGGGCATGGCATGGGAAGGCGCTCTGAAACGGAGCTCCTTTTGGGGGACACCCCATTCCCGCAGCAACTAAACACCTGCCGGGGTGTCCTGGAGCATGAAGCCCCAAGGACACCCCTTTTCGGGACCACAGAGAAGCAGCATTTTGCCACTTCTCCATGGTCCTGAAAAGCACCAGACTGGGGCCTCTGGGCTGCCAGTGAGGCTGCTCTGGCCCAATATGTGGTGCAAAGGGGCGGTCTGTACCTAAGGGGCAGTCTGTACCGCGCCATGGCATTTTCTTGGCAAGATTTGTTCAGAGCAGGTTTGCCATTGCCTTTCCCTGAGGCTGAAAGAATGTGACTTGCCTAAGGTCACCCAGTAAGTTTCAGGGCTACTCTGGGAATTGA
>NW_024829456.1:0-1441 GCF_019175285.1 Sceloporus undulatus
GAGAGAAAAAAGGTAGGAATTTTTAAGGTTGTTATTAACCTAATGTGGTACCTAATTAATAGACCTGGGACATCAAAGCTATCTTTGTGCTGAGTCCTCTAAAAGATAATAGTGAGTATAGACAAATTAAGATCCCTCCGGGTCCAATTGTAAGCAGATCTAGAAAGGGAAACAAAGAGAAAAGTTTTTATGGAGTTAACCCTATTTCTTCTATCTCCAATGAGTAAAACTATAATTCCTTTCCTCATAAGGTTAACATTAGATGAATTACAATTCCATCAAGGAAATGTCCAAATTCCACTCCTTTTCCCATTGAATCAATACTTTCTTCCAATCCTCTTTCCTCTTATTATTATTCCGGTTTTGAACGTAACAAGATATAACGTCGATTTCTCTATATTCATTAACTCTCATCATCCAGTTATCCCACGAGGGAACCGTACTGGATTTCCATAATTTCGCTATCTCAATTCTGGCAGCAGTAACTAAATATAAAACTAATCTCCAGTTATGGGGTTCATCTTTGGGGTCTAAAACAGAAGTAATATTCAAGAGAAAAAGTTTAGGATTCAGGGGTATTTGAATATCCAATATCCGTTGTGTGGATTTTTGCACCATTAACCAAAATTTTTGAATTTCCGGGCAGGACCACCACATATGGTATAGTGTACCTTTTTCTGCCTGGCATCTCCAGCATTTTCCATCGGATATGTTAGACATTTTCTTTAGTTTCCACGGGGTAACATACCATCTATTCATTATCTTAAGGTGGTTTTCTTTCAAGTTTTGTCCTACGGTAAACTTCTCTGTCCTTTTCCAGGCTGACTCCCATTCCTCCATTTGTATAGGACTATTTATGTCCTTGGCCCATTTTAACATGTAATCTTTTACAACAAATTTTTCCAAAGAGCGGTCCAGAAATAACTTATATAGCTTTGCTATCTTTTTTTCCCCTGTATGCCATAAAATCTCATCTAATTCATTAAAGGAATGTTCAATCCCAATTGTCTTGTCATCCTCTTTGTGCTTATGCATAATTTGAAAATAATTGAACCAAGATAAGTTGTACCCCTCTTCTAATAGCCCTTCTCTTGTTTTAATGTTAGATTTCCCTAAGGCTTCAAACTTTAGTAAATTTTTATATGTGAGCCATTTACTATTGGTGTGCCATCTCCCATAAAAGGCCTCTTGTGGGGAAGTCCATAACGGTAACTTAAGGTAAAAAAGTTTTTTTATCTTTATCCAAGTGATTAGTAGCGACTTCCTAAATGGGTGATTGTCAAAATCTTTGTTATCTTTCCATTTCCCATAGCATAAAAAAGCATGCCAACCAAATCTCAATTGGGTATTTTCCAAATTTAAAGTGAAGGGATCGTTTAGCTTAATCCAGGGTAGCAGCCAAATCAAACTACAAGCCCAATAATAGATTCGAAAATCTGGG
>NW_024829457.1:0-1441 GCF_019175285.1 Sceloporus undulatus
GACGCATGCATCATTGAAACACCATACCTCCACTGTGACTCGAAGCAGCTTTATTTTGGCTGTCTGTAACAGGCCTTTGTTCCTTTAACTTCCCTTTTCCCCATCCTCATCCTACCACTGGCTCTCTTAACTGAACTGGATTACAAAAGATTTGCTGAAAATCCTAACCACACTTCTCTTGGAGTATGTCCTACTGAACTCAGTGGAGCCTGCTTCTGAGTGCACATGTACAGAACATCACTACGGGTGGTGAATGAAAGGGAAATGAAGGGAAAATTATTTGTCAGTGTTTAGACAACAGCATCTTCTTTGGAGGTAAATATAAACCCTAGGCTAGAATGGAAAGATGGCAGACCCATAAAAATACAAGTTAGATTTTAGATTTTAAAACAAATATTTGTATTTTGGATTTGATTTGTTTTTGCATAGGTAAGTGGTAACAAGGATGTAAAATATTTTTGAAAGTATGGCTTCTGGACTCAAGTGATAAGGAAGGTAAGACAATAATAATTTACATTCGATTACCAGTCTTGAAATCTCAAGATGGGAGATGCTACGAGTCTAATCAACAAAGCAAACATTATTTTTTAAAAAAAAACCAGTCGCTGTTTTATCACCCAGAATTCAAATTCTGCAACACAGCTCAATTGCAACCTGTTATCAGATTCTGAAACCAAGAAATCAAGCACTGAATGATAAAAGCTATTCTCATCCTACAGCATATAACGGAGTTGTCAAATTTATAAAAACCCTGTTTTTGCTTCAGCAATTAACAGAATATACAATTGGAATACTGCCTTTGGAATCAATTCCCACTTTATGTGGTGGCCAAATAATTGCACGGTTAAATTGTTAAAGTGTGAAAGGAGTATATCTTTAGGTACAATAGTTGCATGTAGGGGCTAAATACCCTAAAGGCACCTGATCATGTCTAACTGTGGAAGCTAAGTAGGGTCAGCCCTAGTTAGTACTTCGATTGGAGACCGTCAATGAATACTAAGTGCTGTAGGACTGTATTTCAGAGGAAGGAACAAGCAAAACCACCTCTGAGTATTCCTTGCTTAAGAAAACTCTATGAAATTAATGGGATCACTCTAAGTCAACAGATGACTTGAAAGCACATACGTCCATCCACTACTTGTAAATACTGACTACTTTTACACATAGTGAAATGGGCCCTCAACTTATAACGTATGCATGCCAAACTGACACCCCATATTTTATTGACTATAGTGTGTTTTGGTAATACTGCTATTAGGAAACAAAATTATCAAATACATATTCTTCAATATAGAATGACGAGATTTTAGAATTAGAAGGGACCTAGGAGGTCATCTAACATGGATCTTTCCAAATATTCCCACTAACACACATAAAAAATCTCTCTGCTCATACAGAAAGTATCTCTCTCCATCTTGGTCCACTTTTCTTCATATCCTGG
>NW_024829458.1:0-513 GCF_019175285.1 Sceloporus undulatus
TTTTTTTTTGGGAATGGCCTCTCTATTAAAGAAGGCTTCATGTGGGGAACAACATTGTAGAATCTGGTTACTGAGTCTGCTTTTCCATCTTTCCCAAACTTGATGTTTTAGAAGTGCGACATGCTATCACACCTTCAGAAACATTTCAGGAACGTTTTGCCCACAGTAAGGCTCTGTGTGATAAGGTCCTAGGATTCCACTTTAGCTGCCACGGCAACAGCCTATGAAAGCCTGTGAAAGCCTGGATCTGTAGTTTGGTAATGCACTAACGCTCTCTGGCTGAGAATTATAAATACTACTTTTTTAACATTAATTTTTTTATTAAACAACTCAAAAATTAAAATTTACAGTCCAACAATTACATTTAGTCTAAGTTATACATTAATGCCATATCTTAGTATCAAACAAATAAAAAAGAAAAAGAAAGGAAAAAAAAAGATATAGGCGGGATACAGACGGGCAGGGGAGGACGTCTTGGAGGTGTATTCAGCTGAATGCGGAGCCTCCAGACGG
>NW_024829458.1:613-1441 GCF_019175285.1 Sceloporus undulatus
GGCTGACTGTGCCTACCCCATTCGGAAGTGGCTCATGACCCCCTTGAAGAGAAAGAGAAGAAAAAAGCAGGGGAGACTGTGAGGGATGCCCTGGCAGATTTTTTTCTGACAAGGAGAATCTGAAGGATGGCTCCTGTGCCATCTGTGATGTCAGAGTGCATTGTACTGTAATAGCATAAGCACATGAATAAATGTATCCCATTATCCACAGTTTGAGTCTGCCTATCATTCCTGATCTGTGTTGTGGGCATGTTTTGCCACGTGCCTGAGGGGGACACACACAAACACACACACACAAAAGGTCTCCTGGCGCCTGTTTTCCTGGGGCAAAAAGATACATCAGCTCCAACTGCCAATTGCCCCTTTGACAATGTATCAATCCCCCTCAAATTCAAGCTTTCCTAATGGCCCATTTGAATATATCAATGGGGCACCCAGAGGACATCTATTGGGGGAGAGATTCAAACTGCTCCTCTGAAAGCTTTCATTGGACTAGGACCACCTTGGCCTAACGGCCCAGAGCTGCAGGTGCCCATATATACCCGTGCGCAACTGTGGAAGACCCCAGGACGGCGATCGACATGGCAGAGCCACGCAGGAGGGTCCCGGTCCGAATCGCTTATTGGACTGATGAGGAGGTCGGGATCCTCCTGGACTCCCTGATGCCACAGGCAGCTGCGAGAAGGGTGATGGCTAGCACCAACAAGCCCAACCGGGGGCATTTTCTCGAGGCATCTCGTGCCCTCCGAAACCAAGGGTTTCAAAGAACGCTGCACCAATGCAGAGTGAAGTTTAAAACTCTGAAGGCAGCGTTCTTTGAAACCCTGG
>NW_024829459.1:0-1441 GCF_019175285.1 Sceloporus undulatus
AAGTATAATAAAACATTCAACATATAATCAAGACTTAAAAATTAGAGTGAATTTGGTAAAAGGAAGAGTGAGAGAGAAGAAGAATTAAAGGGGGTGTTCTCACTGGCTTATACAAATCGAATCCAAGGTACAGCATTCCTATTAGAAACTGAATTAACTCTAGAACAGTTCTAGAGCAACCCGCAATCATTCCCACTAAAATCCGAATCGTAAATTGGATTTTTATTAAATCCGTGTCAAAGGCGTATAACCCGTGTTAAAAAAATAGAAGGGTCGAACCTACAATTTTTCCTTGATTCAGGATAGGAATCGGAGTATTTAAATAGGAACGATCAGCCTCTGAAATCGGGTTAGCTGGATGGGAGGAGCGGAGCGTGATGGGCTGGCTCAGGGGAGTCGCCCTTTCTTGTCCTCATCCGGCGTGGCCGCGCTTAATCTCTTCAGCACTTTAAGCATCTGAAGTCCTGGCCGCTCAAGCGCCTGCATCTGTTAAAGGACTTTTAAAGACTTCCCCCGGTGTGAGGAGAGCCATTGAACACCATTTGTAACAGAAAAGAGGCTGGATGCACAGCAATCTGGGGGGAAATAGAGCCTTTCCATCTCTCTTTCCCAAACAGAATCTGCCTTCTCCTCCTTGATCCCATTTTCCAACCCTGGAAACAGAATCAGGGGAAGTGTGCTCCCTCCCTGGGCTGTCGGTAGAGCCATCCCATAGTTCCTCTGGAAGGAGCTTTCCACAAATTCGCTTTGCCTGTAGCCTCCCCCATTGATCTCTGGGCTCTCTGGAGGGCTCCCTGGCTGTCCCATAGTTCCTCTGGAAGGAGCTTTCCCCAAATTCGCTTTGCCTGCAGCCTCCCCCAGCCTCTCTGAGGTCTTTCTTCCAAGGCAGCAGCCTAGCAGAAGTGCTTTGGGGAGGCAGTTTTCTCTCTCCCTCAACCATCCTTCCCCACAAATAATTACAGGACTCATAGGCACTTTAAGCGCCTCCTCATTGGCTCTTTTATAAAAAACCGCGAAATTTAAAAGTGATGTTATGATGACGTCGCTTTGATTGACAGCCCCAAAATGGTGAGTGGGAACGAAATAAGGATAAAACCGGTTTATATATATACACCATTTTATTTGAATAGGAACGAAAGTGGATCACTTAAAGCGATTCAGTTGGTAAATGAGAACGAAGAAAAAAAAGCGATTTGGAACGCAGGATAACACTCGTCGTATTTTGAATCGGTTTAACCGATACCAGTGTATTTGAAACCGTTGTAAATTGCAAGTGAGAACACCCCCAAAGTACAACAGCTGGGAAACTTACAATCAAGGAGTGAGTGAGTGGTACAGCTGTGTGTAACACGGAGACTAGCAAAGGCAAGTGGAGAAGACTAGTGGGGAAGGGAGAGAGAGAGGCCAAAGGAAGACAGCGGACGCAGGAGAGAGAGAGGTC
>NW_024829460.1:0-1441 GCF_019175285.1 Sceloporus undulatus
GGCAATGGGCAGGTTACAGGCCCATCTGGCTTTTGGGGAAGCATTGGGCCATGGTCCTTCTGGGTAAGTGGTGCTTTTGCAGATGCTCTTTGTGGTATTTAGCTGGGTGGGACAGGTGCAGTGGTTGGAGTGTGTGATTTAGATGGTGAAATATATTTTATTGTATCATATGTGATTTTCCTCACACCTATATTGCACTTTGTGTATTTGTCCTTTGGGAAAACATAATAACCTCATTGGCCATTGGTTGAAACCTATCTGCCCTCTATTAGAATGAAGAGCTGCCAAGACCTTTGTCTAGTCACTTTCATTAACCGTTGATTTAGTCCTTATGGACCTTCTCCCTTATTCAGTTCAGTTCATCTTTATTATGGTCATAGACAAGCATAGATAAACAGAGGATACAGAATAAATACAGGTTAAAACAATATTTAAAATGTTCTTTTATAATCCAGTGTGGCAGGGCAAGATTGGTACTAGCCTAATGTGGAGGTCATTGCCTGACAGATTTTAACCTCAGCTGCACAGAATCTGGCAACATTATTTGTTATATCAGTGTTGGTGTCTGAAAGCAGTAAAGAAGCGTACAATTGGCTGGTGTGTCCTTGATGTTTATACAATAGAGGTGAAATAAGGCTGAGGCTAATGTCCCTGTATTATGAGCACTGGAATAATACCTGCTTTGATGTTTCTATCTGGCCAGAGTACAAGGGCATAATGTGTCTGAGAAGGTGGTCTTCTTGTATCGGCCTTCAAGGACAGCTGAGGGAAGGGCATGGCATTGTGCCAAAGTAAAGGCTTTGCAATGTTTAAGTACTTCTCCCATATTGGTATTTATTTTGAGAGTAGTTTTTAAATATAGTTTTTAAATGGGGTTACTATTATCAGTTCAATTAACTTGGTTTGACAGCATATTTTGGCAGACTGGAAGTATTTCCACTATTTAATAGATTATTTAATATGTAGTATTTATTATACTTTTCAATATTTGTTAAACATGCACATACAGACATATTAATACTCTGACTCAGTTTATTTGTTTTCTGTTGTTCTGTGACCAGTCCTTTGAAGGCAAACAAGGGCTCCATTTGCAAGTTTGAATGTTAAGGCATATGTCTTTGTGGAAATCCTACTGAAAATGGATTAATTATGAAAAATATGTGTTTCCTTAATATCTAAGGAAGGATATTAACTCTAATCAAAGGTCCCAGGAAAACACCAGCAACAGTGGTGCTTAACTGTTGAGGGTGGAGTAAACCCAACCCAGGGTGGAGGAAACCCAACCCAACCATCTTGCTTTTCACAAGACAGCAATAAATTCTGATGGTTGTTGATTGTATCTGGAATTATTCAGCTACTTGTATTATTGTTGGACCAAGATGGAGAATCAGATATAAAATATGTATTTGGTCACACAATTTCTCACCTCAGTTTGCATGAA
>NW_024829461.1:0-1441 GCF_019175285.1 Sceloporus undulatus
GAACAAGGATTAGGCTTGGTTTGGCTAGAAACCCTGCAGCAGTCAAATTAACTGAGATCAGCATCCTGCTGGTGACATACACAGGTGACGAATGTCTCCTCTGGACCAATGGAGAGGTGGGCATCCCCTTCCTCCCTCTGCACCAACCAAAGCCCCCTGGACCTAGCACAGACTCACTGCAGCTCCCATACACAACAGGTACTCCATGCCTTGTGAGAGTAGCTGGGGATCAGAGGATGGGAATTGGAAAGGGTCTTGACTATGTCCTTATAGCTAGATGTGAAATGAATGCATTATCTGCTGAAATCTGCAGAGGTCCCCAGTGCCCCTCAGAGGAAGATTTCTTCATTTTGCTTCTGACTACAGAAACACAGCTGGATGCTTCAATAATAATAATAATAATAATAATAATAATAATACCTCACACCCAACACTCTCAGCAGGCATGGAATGGCTATGTGGGATGTCTTCCGCAACTCTATGGTAGGATCTGGGTCAGTGAATGGGCAGTTGTAGCCTGATTCCACCTGGAGCAACACTGGAGCATAGAGGGTTCTGCTGGGTCAGGGTGTCTGGCCTGGTGGTTCCTCATTCTCCCAATGGCCAAACCAGCAGAACTCTCTATGCTCCAGTGTTGCTCTGGGTGGAATGGGTCTACAACTGGCCATTCACCAGGGAGGCCCCCGGTCAGGAAGGGCAGGAAAGGAGCTCTCTCTTCTCAGGCTACTCCTCTTCCATGGGATCCAGCCCCTCTCCCAGGATCAGGGGGCACCAGAAGATTGAGCTGATGGAAAAGCTGCCAATTCCCATGGCAGCCTTCTGCATGCAGAGAAGTCACAATTGTGATAGTGTCTCTGCCCATGTGGAGAGTGCCCATTTTCCACACTGTTGCCTGTCCATCTTGTCTTGGGAATATCCTCTTCCAGCCACATGCAGACCTAAATCCTAGCCTCTATCTTGTGCCTAGTTCTGATCAGGGTAGCATCACTGAATCAGTTGGATATCTCTATATGTTGACTCACCAGTCACTTATGGTTTCAGTGGGTCTACTCTCTAGGCTTAACCAACAGGATTCAGGACTCCTCAGGTTTTTAAATGCAGGAATGCAAATTTTTCATGCTGTGTCATCCTCAATGATGAGAATCTGACTTCTTTTTCACACAAAGGATGAGGGGGAGGACCTGCTTTATGTCCCAGGTGGAGAAGCTCTATCTCCTGGGCTGGATAAGACCAACATTGCCTTAAGGATCTGATCCATGCCCTCCCGTCATCATGGCCCCCTCCCCATTTAGACACTGGTGAAAATAATTATTTCATTTTTGCAAATGAGACTATTTTTTTTTAATTTAACTGCTGTGTTTGTCTATGTCAGTCATAACAGGAGCAAGAAGTGCGCACCTCCTCCCTTTGCTTGCTAAAGCCACATAGAAACTGAGGCATG
>NW_024829462.1:0-1441 GCF_019175285.1 Sceloporus undulatus
ATTAAACCTAAATCACATGCATCATAACCCATGAGTGGTGATTTTCTTTGTTGAAGAGTCCATTGCCAACTTGCTTACAGATAGTGAGAACATAAAGTGCCTCTCCATCTGAGCAGTAATAGTAGTTCTAATACCAACAGGAATCATAATGTGAACTTTCGAAAACATATCCAAGGCCCTGTTCCCACTATGTTTAAATATGGATCGTGATCTGGGTTAAATGGGCATGGTTCCCACTGGATCCGATTTTAGAAATTGATTCAGAAAAGGGGGGCATGCTTTTTGCCATTTTAATATGTATCAAAAATATGTATCTCTCTCTATTCGTTGATTTTGGGGATGTGATGTGCAAAACAGAAAGTGCCCCTCCATCTTAGTAGTCATGGTTCAAATACCTACAGGAGTCACTGGGGTCATAGTCTGAACTTTTAAACATGTATCAGTGGGGTTGTTCCCACTACGGTTTAAACTGGATCTCAGTCCTCAACATCTTCAATGAATTTGCAGGACATGAGCAGAGCAGCGTAGCATAGTGAGTCTTGGAGATGTCTCATCTACAGGGTCACCATGGATTGAGATCGACTTGAGGATGGAAAATAACAACAACAAAAGTTAAACAGGACATGTGGCCAATAATGCAGTGGATGACATTACAACATACACAGAGTCCAAAAGGGAGGCATGGGGTGAAGGTGGCATGTATGGGGGGACCCAATGATTGGGCTTTACCAATGTGTCACTGGATACACTGATGCACTGATGCATTGTACAAGTGATGTGTCGGCCATGCAACTGTGTGGCCAGTCATACAGGGGTTCCATGCAATGGCATTTGGGTGGGAAGGGCAAGGTAATTGGAGGTTGTAGGTAGCGTGTTCATGCAATGGTGTGCATGCAAAATGGGGAGGAAATAAGTGAGCTGCTCAGCTTGATGCCATGTGGTGTGGACAGCGGTGGGTGTTCAAGTTGCCTTGGGAGCTGACTGTGCAAAGAACAGAGGCTGGATGACCATCTGTCAGGGATTCTTTGATTGAGAGTTCCTGCATGGCAGATTGGGGTTGGACTAGATGGCCCTTGTGGTCTCTTCCAACTGTAGGATTCTAGGATTCTGTTATATGATTCTGTGATTTCCACCAACATTTGGATAACCGAGGATTGAGCTACTCAGGTTGTTGCTCGGGGGGGGGGGGATAGTGCAAACACCATCGCAAAGGCAGATTCACAACTCTTTTCAAAACAGAATGTAATGAGATCTGCTTCAAGTGAAGCTACTCTTATGAGAAGTCAATCCTTTGTGGTAGTGTTGAACACAGGTTTTCTTTTCAACCAGGTCAGAAGGCTCCTTGAACTTCCAGACATCTACACCAAAGAATTAAGACCAGAGTTTCAAAAAAACTCAAGAGACATGGGTTCCAGGGATGCAACATAAGCTTTATTGAAAA
>NW_024829463.1:0-399 GCF_019175285.1 Sceloporus undulatus
ATTCACCCTCATCGGTCCCTGACTCTATGGAGTCATAGCGATTGGATGGCAGCCTGAATTCGAAACTCGTCGATTCCTGACTCTCCTGGGTCATACCAATTGTTTACGTGCCCGATTTCGATATTCATGACGTTGCAGAATCATTCCGATTGGCTTGCAGCCTGACATTCACCCTCATTGGTCCCTGACTCTCTGGAGTCATACCGATTGGATGACAGCCTGACATCGACCTTCGTCAGTCCCTGACTCTCCTGGGTTATAGGAATTGGATAGGTGCTAGATTTCGATATTGATCCGTCCATGACATTCCAGAGTTGTACCGAATGGCTTGCAGCCTGACATTCACCCTCATTGGTCCCTGACTCTCTGGAGTCATACCGATTGGATGGCAGCCTGAAT
>NW_024829463.1:499-1441 GCF_019175285.1 Sceloporus undulatus
CTCCTGGGTCATACCAATTGGATAGGTGCCCGATTTTGATATTGATCCGTCCATGACGTTCCAGAGTCGTACCGAATGGCTTGCAGCCTGACATTCACCCTCATCGGTCCCTGACTCTCTGGAGTCATACCGATTGGATGGCAGCCTGAATTCGAACCTCGTCTGTTCCTGACTCTCCTGGGTCATATCAATTGGATACGTGTCCGATTTCGATATTCATGACGTTCCAGAGTGTTACGGATTGGATGGCAGCCTCACCTCGAACCTCGTCGGTCCCTGACTGTCCTGGGTCATACTAATTGGATAGGTGCCGATTTCCATATTCATGACGTTCCAGAATTGGACCAAATGGTTTGCACCCTGACATTCATCCTCATCGGTCCCTGACTCTCTGGAGTCTTATCGTTATATGGCAGCCTGACCTCGACCCTCATCGGTCCCTGACTCTCCTGTGTCATACCAATTCAACCAGGGCCCGCTTAACATATTAATCCGTCCATGACATTCCCGAGTCCTACCCATTGGCTTGCAGCCTGACATTCATCCTCATCCGTCCCTGACTATATTGAGTCATATCGATTGCATGGCAGCCCGAATTTGAAACTTGAGGATTCCTGACTCTCCTGGGTCATACTAATTGTATAAGTGCCCGATTTCCATATTCATGACGTTCTAGAGTCGTACCGACTGGCTTGCAGCCTGACATTCACCCTCATCAGTCCCTGACCCTATGGAGTCATAGATGGCAGCGTGAATTCGAAACTCGTCGATTCCTGACTCTCCTGGGTCATACCAATTGTATACGTGCCCCATTTCGATATTCATGACGTTCCAGAGTCATGCCGATTGGCTTGCAGACTCACATTCACCCTGATATTAAAAAAAAAAAAAAAATTTATCCCGCCCTTCCTACGATCAGGGCGGCTTACAGTATAGTTTAAA
>NW_024829464.1:0-1441 GCF_019175285.1 Sceloporus undulatus
TGCGGCGGAGGGAGTGTCCTGAGACCAAAGCTATGGTGAACCAAAGGTATATTTATTACAATAAAACACCTTGAACCATAAAAAAAATCAGTCTTTTGTTCATGCACAGATGAAATAGCAATAACGTTGCTAAAACTGAGGAGGGAACAGAGGTCATGCAAGACCGATCCCATAGAACTTGTGCAAATCAAAATTCAACAGCATAAACAGTGTCAACTGTACAAGTGTAGTAAACACAAACATCAGTAGTGCAATCAATGCAACCCTGAAACCAACACAGCCCTCCCGAAAGCTGCGTCTCGAATGGCCCTGGTGTCCAACCTATAGTGCTTAATAAAAGTCAGAGGTTGGGACCAGACAGCAGCCTTGCAGACATCCTCCAAAGGAATCCCCGACAGGAATGCAGAGGATGCTGCCATTGACCTTGTGGAGTGGGACCGAACCCTGCCAGGGAGCAGCTTGCCTAACAGTTCATAGCAGAGGTGGATGGTACCAGCCACCCATTTGGACAACCTCTGCGCAGACACAGGCAACCCTTTCTTCGGTTCCGAGTAGCGTTGGAAAAGTCTTTCGGACCGACTGGAGACAGCAGTTCTGTCCAGGTAAAATGCCAGTGCTCTCCTGACATCAAGAGAGTGCAGGCGTCGCTCCTCATCTGACGTCGGGTTGGATGAGAGAGTGGGCAACATAATGTCCTGGCACATGTGGAAAGCAGACACAACCTTCGGCAAGAAGGTAATGTCCGTACGGAGAAGCACCTTGTCCTTGTGGAACCTCAGGAATGGCTGGTCCCTCCGTAAAGCACAGAGTTCGCCCGCACGGCGGGCAGAGGTGATGGCCACAAGAAAAGCGGTTTTCCAAGTCAATAGTCTCAAGTCCGCTGTGGCCATCGGTTCAAAGGGCTTGGATTGGAGGACGGACAGTACCGACTCCAAGCTCCAAGCCGGCGTTGGTACCGACACAGGAGGATAAAGATTGGCACAACCCTTCAGGAACCCCTTCACCAAGGGGTCTTTGAAGAAAGAAACCCTCCCCCCGAACTGGTATTTGGCACAAATGGCCGACAGGTAGCATTTGATGGATGTGAGGGACAACCCTCCATCCAAACGTGCCATCAAAAACTCCAGCACCACTGGAGTGGACACCTGTGGAGGAGACAAGCCCTTTTGGTCAAGGAAGAGGCAAAATCTCCTCCATTTCAGGGCATAGGACCGCTGGGTGGAAGGTTTCCTCGCAGCCAGGATCACCGTCCTCACTGCCTCCGGCAAGGCAGTCAGGGCCGAATCCTCCAGGCTACCAGCGGCAGGCTCTCGATTTCCGGGTGGAGAATCCGTCCGTCCTGGATCGACAGCAGGTCCGGACGAGGGTCGAGACGGAGGAAGCATCTCCTGGAAAGGTGGAAAAGGGATGCGAACCACGGCTGTCTCGGCCACCACGGGGT
>NW_024829465.1:0-1441 GCF_019175285.1 Sceloporus undulatus
AATATTAATTAAATAATTGTAAGCCGTTCTGATAGCTTTTAATGCCATAAATTAAATTAAATTAAATTAGAAATAATAAACGAACAAGGTGAACAATATCAATTAAAGGGAACCGTTAAGACGGTGGGCAAAACAAGGCATCTAATCAATAATCAATAACCTATAGGCGATTGCTACCTATGGGTCCATGGACCACTGTCCAAAAAGGGTTGGATGTGGTAGTACATAGTGGAGTAGAGGACCTCGTTGTAGGGCCCCAGGCCACTTGGAGGACGCACAGAGGACGCAGCTCACCCCTCTTTAGGCAATGGGAGCATCTTTGGGCCTGGAACATAAGAGCCATCTGCCTCAGGGATTCCAAGGCAGCAAAGATGGCCGCCCTGCGCCGCCCTGACGCATGCCGTCATTTTATCACCAAACTGCGACCTGGAGACGGTGTTCCACTAACGTTGGCAGTGGACAGAGGGTGCTTGAGTCTGATTGGGTGAGGGATGGGAGAGCGCCATGGAGATGCCGTTTGCACACACAGCGTTGGCTCCTTCCACATTTTACTTCACAACACCGGTTCCAATCAGGATAATGGTCAAACCAGCAATTGTTTCGTTGGTCAGGTGAAAAACGTACGCATATCTTTTGCCGCCGGACCCCATCGTTTTACCGGAGCTCTGAAAACCGACAGACGGAAACCCCGCGCCAAAAGGCACGCCAAGATGGCCGCTCTGTCTGGAACATGAAGGAAGAAGCCGGCGTTCGGATCTTGGAGTCATCCGTCTTGGCTAATGATTGACAGCGCTTCAGAGTCGGCAAAGATGGCCGCCCTTTGGCGCCTTTCAGGAGGTAATAGTAGTAGTAGCAGTAGTAATAATACTCCGTTGTACTTAATGGGACTTGAGGGATCTCCTCCTTCTCCTCCTCCTCCTTCTTTACCTCTTCTACGAATTAACTACATAAATATAAATTAAAATGATATAAATATTAATTAATATAAATTAATATGATGTAAATATGAATATCATAAATAAATATATAAATATGAAATAACTATATTAATATAAATTAATATGATATAAATATGAATTAAATCCATTAATATAAATTAATATAATATAAATATGAATTAACTATTACTATATGATATAAATATGAAATAAATATGAATTATATTAATATAAATTACTATGATATAAATATGAATTAACTACATAAATATAAATTAATATGATATAAATATGAATTAACTACATAAATATAAATTAATATGATATAAATATGAATTTCCATTAATATAAATTAATTTGATATCAATATGAATTGACTCCATTAATATAAATTTATATGATATAAATATGAATTAACTCCATTAATATAAATTAATTTGATATAAATATGAATTGACTCCATTAATATAAATTAATATGATATAAATATGAATTAACTATAT
>NW_024829466.1:0-1441 GCF_019175285.1 Sceloporus undulatus
TTGTTCACAAATTGGTTTGAGTGTTGGATTAGGACACTGGGAGACCAAGATTTAAATCCCTACTCAGCAATAGAAACCTACTGGTCACATTCTCTCAGCCTCAGAGGAAGGTAAGAGGCCAAACCCCCCTTTGAACAAATTTTGTCAAGAAAACCCTGCAATAGATTTGCCTCAGGATTATAGACACTTCCATGGATTAGATTTTAAAAATGCAATCTTCTTTCTTAAGGAACATAGGAAGGTGCTTTATTCTTGGTCAACATCATTTGTCTGTACAAACCCGTACTATCCACTCTGACTGGTGGCAGATCTTAAAGATTTCAAGCATGCATGTTTCGAATCACTACCTACTTGAACCTTTATACTGATGATGCTAGCAATTGAACTTGTATTATTTAGCAGTGATAATGTAAGATCTGTGGCCATCAGATTATTCTTCATCCCATCAGTGGTTCAAGTTAAACATACTCTCTCGAAGAGTGGTGGAGTCTCCTTCTTTGGAGGTTTTTAAAAAGAGGCTGGATGGCCAACTGTCGGGGATGCTTTGCTTTTGAGTTCCTGCATGGCAGGGGGTTTGACTGGATGGCCCTTGTGGTCTCTTCTAATCCTATGATTCAATGACTCTATGAAATAAACATATACACTGTACACACAGTCTGAAGGTAATTTTATACACAATACAGTGCACCCGTGTCATACACGGGTGCACTATATATGGATTTGAGCATACGCTCAAACTTGTGTAGAGCTGCAGGGCGCAAGGGGCGGTGCGTCCCATTCGAATGAATGGGGCGTGCGCTCATGGCTCGTGTGCCGCCACGCCGCCACAGGCACAAGCCCCATTCATTCCAATGGGGCTTGAACATGTGCAGAATTTGGCTTACATGGGGGGGGGGGGGGTCCAGAACGGATCCCCCGCGTAAGCCGAGGGCACACTGTATTATTAACAATTTTGTGCATGAAATAAAGTTTGTGTACATTGAACCATCAGAAAGCAAAGGTCCCAGCCACCCATGAAATGGAACTTATATGGGAATATTAGTTTCCTCAACACTAAGAAAAGTTTATATAAAAGCTATAACGTAGAACCTCAAAAAGCGAGGGGCTCAAAAATTTCAGTCTGATCAGATTTAATCTAGGCTTGCTCAAAGAAGAAAAGTTACAATTTTTCCATATATGCTTTCAGACTGGTCTGTTGGTTCAGAGCCAGATTTTTAAAAAAACAAAAAAACCTTAAGATACTCTTCTTAACTAGGAGGAATAAAAACCAGACAGACCTCTGAAACTTGAAACTAAATAGGAAAAGCACTGGATACGGCTACTAAATTATATCAGTCAAGAAATATGTTTACCTTGCCATTTCCACTCTATGTATTCCAGTATATATTGCCTGAATTTTTAAAGTAATACCTCCAAGGAACACATTTTTATAAATTAAAAC
>NW_024829467.1:0-1441 GCF_019175285.1 Sceloporus undulatus
GGACATTTGCCACCTGCCAGCACCACTGGGCTTGTCAGGAGGACCCTCGCCGCCTGCCCAGCACCACCGGGCCTTTTTCTAGTGGCTAGGAGGACTCTGGCCGCTTGAAAGCGGCGCTTTTAAGGAGGGGGAGGAGCCTGGTGGCAGCGGGCTCTTTAAAACGCCGGCTTGCTGGCTCCCCTCCAGGAGCGTCGCCCTGCCCAGCACCACCGGGCCAACGGCGGCCAGGAGGACATTTGCCACCTGCCAGCAACACTGGGCTTGTCAGGAGCACCCTCGCCGCCTGCCCAGCACCACCAGGCCTTTTTCTAGCGGCTTGGAGGACTCTGGCCGCTTGAAAGCAGTGCTTTTAAGGAGGGGGAGGAGCCTGGTGGCAGCGGGCTCTTTAAAATGCCAGCTTGCCGGCTCCCATCCAGGAGCGTTGCCCTACCCAGCACCACCGGGCCAACTGCGGCCAGGAGGAGATTTGCCACCTGCCAGCACCACTGGGCTCGTCAGGAGGACCCTCGCCGCCTGCCCAGCACCACCGAGCCTTATTCCAGCAACTTGGAGGACTCTGGCTGCTTGAAAGCGGACCTTTGCCGAGCTGCGCTGCTGCCGGGCGGCTCTCCTCGAGTTGTCAGAGGTGCGCAGCTGCGCACCGACCTGGGAAGGCCGCCCACGGACTGTGTTTGGAGGACTCCGCAGCTGAGAGAGGCTGTGTCTATGCCAGCCTTACAGCAGAGGATGTCTGTAGTGACTGACCTCTGCTCTTTTAGTTGTTGGGGAAGGGGAGGGGGAGGATATGGACATGGGGAATGCTTTGGCTGGGGAGGGGGAGGGTAATATCTGCACGAGCGGAGCTCCCATTGAGGTAGTGTGGGGCAAGGGGAGGTATGGCGGTGGGAGAAGGGACTTGCGTTACAGAGGAAGGCGAGATCGATGCATCATATCTATCTCTCCTTCCTGTCCCCCTCCCAACCAAAGGGACCTGAGGGTCACTCCAACCGTGCCACAAACCCTGTCGCTGCTCCTGTGCAATGCCAGGTCGATTAATAATAAGACCCACATAATTTACAATCTGCTGGCAGACAGCAAGTGCGACCTGGCTTGCATTACCGAGACCTGGCTTGGGCCTGAGGGGGATGCTGTGTGGGCACAGGCCCTTCCTGCCGGGTTCTCGGTGAAGGACCAGACCAGGTTAGGTGGGCGGGGGGGGTGTGGCCTTGGTATATAAGAACACCTTGTCTCTCACCAGGAACCACATCCATATTGTGGGTGAGTTTATCGAGTGTATTTACCTGACCCTAAAGGCTAGGGACAGTCTAAGGATTCTGTTGGTGTATCGGCCACCCCATGTGCTAACGGACTCCCTTAACGAGCTGACACAGCTGGTTGCAGAGCTGATGCTGGAGACACCCAGGCTGTTAGTCCTGGGTGACTTCAACATCCCCTTTGCAGC
>NW_024829468.1:0-1441 GCF_019175285.1 Sceloporus undulatus
CATTACTCTTTCCTTCCATGTATCAAGACTGTGGAACGACCTGCCAGAAGAAACTGGATGACTGAACATGCTGCTTGAATTTAAAACAGTATTAAAGACTTCTCTCTCTTATGGCAGGCCAATCCGGTTTATTTTAAATTATGAATTTTAAATACACCACACTGTCTTTTTTTTTTTATGTTCTACACATACAGATACAGCCAACATTATTCTCTAATTATAGATGGGGGGAAAAGAAGACAGATTGAGACACATGGTGTACAGTACAATCCTATACAGGTCTAATGAGTTGTAAGCACAACTGGATCGTCAGGATTTACTACAACAAGCTAAATGGGCATGAATTACAAACTGGCTGCCACTGGCTGCCCTGGCCTTGGAGGGTGATTAGAGGCAGGCACAGCTCCACCACGCCTAGGTCCAGAGACAGAGTAAGGACCCTCCCTCTATTCCTACTACCATTGTCATAGCCTCAGAGGGAGATCAGAGGAAGGCACAGCTCCACCAGGCATAGGGCCAGAGAAAGAATAGGCCCTCCCTCTATTCTAAATACCATTGCCATGGCCTCAGAAGGAGAGAAGGAGGCACAGCTCTACCATGCCTAGACCCAGAGACAGATGAAGGATGCTCCCACTATTCCAACTACCATACCATCGCCATGGCCTCAGAGAGAGAGAAGAAGAGGCAGTATCTCCTGGCCTTGATCCCTTTTCTCCACCACCATTCCCTTCACCTCTTGTGTCATGCCTTTTTAGATTGTAAGCCTGATGGCAGGGAACTGCTTAATTAACAGTTTGTAAGCTGCTCTAAGAAGTTTGTAAGCTGCTTTAACAGCATTTCTAAAGAGCAGGGTATAAATACAATAAATGAATATAGTGGTCCCTTCCCTTACGTGGGCATCTGTTGTGGACCCCCACCCCCGCGTAAGGGAAATTCTGTGTACACTCGAGCCCCATTATTATTATTATTATTAACCTTTATTTAAAGCCAGTGGAGCTCGTGCCTGTTGTGGCGTGCGGTGCTGCGCGGCACGGGCGTGCGTACTATTACACTTTCTGGCGCACAGTGCTGCTTCTTCCGGTGCGGTTTCCAGCATATGCTGGAAGCTGTGTAAGGTGTGTCTGCATATGACACAGGCACACTGTACTGTATAAATAAATAAATAGCCATATGGGCCATGTAGCCAAGCACTGTACAATAACATCACAAATCTACAAAAAAAGAAATTATTTTCTTGGTCTGATTAAAATGCACAAAAATCATAACGTAAGCTTTTGAAGAACCACTGGTTTCTTCATCAGGTACAGATGTTAAAAATAATTTATTGTTGTTGTTAATGTGCCTTAAAATCTTTCCCGACCTACAGCGACACAAAGGCAAACCTATTCAGAGGCCATCCTTTGAGGTTGAGAGAGTGTGATTTGCTCAAGGTCGCCCAGTG
>NW_024829469.1:0-1441 GCF_019175285.1 Sceloporus undulatus
CTCCTTCATCTTCTGCCTCCTCTTGCTTTTCTTCCTCCTCTTTCCTCTTCTCCTTCATCATCTTCTTCCTTTCTTTTTTAAAAATATATTCGTTATTAAATTTTTAAAAAAGAAATAATATATAAAATTTAAACACACACATACAATTCATTTTTTTTCATAACAAACCACATAGAAATCTAATTATATGTCTAAACCATATCAACTCTTCCTTCTTTTTACTTGAGATCTCCTGCCTTCTAGTATTAAATGAGGTCTCCAGACATTATTAACCGTGAAACATATTGCTTACAATCTAAAAGTAAACATACTCCATTTTCAATAAGTATCTACAATCGCATACATGATTGTAAAGTCCATCTATTTGGGGTTGCTTTAAAGTACAGTAACTATTTCACAAATATTTGTATCACTCCAGTCCAAAAGTAAAGTCTTTTCCTCATTCTGTTTTTAAAAATTTTATCAAAGGCTCCCATTGCTTTTCAGACCTATACTTTAATCTCTTCACTCCTGTTTTTCCCACTGATCAAAATCTATATTTGGTCCCAAATGTTGTGCCCATTTCACCATCTGGGTTTTCACTTGTTCATTCTCTAATTCAATTTTTAATAACATTTTATAAAAAGTGTTGATTCTATGATTATCTTCTGATTGAACAATTTTTTTTCCTATTCCATATCCGCTTCGCCAATTGCTAAAGTCTTAACTTCCATTATAAACCTTTCCTCAATCTGTCTATAAGTAAACCAGGTACAGCTAAGACCTTCTAATAACAATTGCTTTGTGACTTTATTTGTATGCCTTTTGCCTTTTTGATCAATCAGATCTGCATATCTTACCCATTTTTCTTGGCTTAGCTGGACCCAGTTACAAAACGCTTCCTTTATGGATGCCCATTTAGGAAGGACTGAACAACATTTAGCTTTAATATTCAACCAATACTCTTAATTGCTTCTTAGAATTTAATTTAGTATAAAATAGATATCTATACCATCCAAAAATAAGTTCTAGTCCCTTCCTTCCTTTCTTCCTTCCTTTCTACATCCCTCCCTCCTCCCTTTCCTCCTTTTTTATTCCCTCCCTCTCTCCTTTCTTTTCTCCTTCTTTACTCCCTTCCTTCCCCCTTCCTTCCTTCCTCCCTCCCTCCCTCCCTTCCCTTTCATCACTTCATCCCTCCCTTCTCTGTTTCCTTTCTTTCTTTCATGCCTTCCTTCTTTCTTTATTTCCTTCTTCCTTCCTTCCTTCTTTCTCTTTTTTCTTTCCTTTCTTACCTACATCCCTTTTCCTTCCTTCCTTCCTTCCCCCTTCCCCTCCTTCCTTCACTCTTTCCCCCATACCTCCTTCCTTCCCTTCTTCCCCTTCCCCTCCTTCCTTCCCTTCTTCCCCTTTTCCCTTTTCCCCCCTCCCTCCTTCCCTCCCTTCCCATGAAAGAGGAGGGTTC
>NW_024829470.1:0-1441 GCF_019175285.1 Sceloporus undulatus
AATGTGTGTAGATGATGGTTATGATTTCTAAACATTATTTCTATTTGACCGGTCCAGGAAGCCTACAGTCTTGGTTTTATTTTTTATTCTTCTCTGTCATGTATCCCCCAGGTCCAGGCCACAGCCAAGGTCTGTAGATTCTTTCTCTACAACATTGCTAAAATCCGTCCATTTCTCTCGGCCTCAACCACCATGACTCTGGTCCACATTCTGGTGGTCTCCCAACTAGATTACTGCAACCTCCTTCAGGCAGGGCTTCCTCTCTCTCTCTCATCTCCATCCTTTAATTTCTGTCTAGCATTCAGCTGCATGCATTATCACATCCGCTCATCACTTTGACCATGTTTCTCCTTCATTATCATCCCTTCACTGGCTTCCCTTCCCCTTCCGTATTAGTATAAGCTTTTGTTGTTGACTTTTAAAGCCCTGCATGGGCTGCCACCTCCTTATTTATCTGGAATTTTTTCTCCTCACATCCCCACTCATACCCTCCATTCTGGTAGTCAAAGTCTGCTGTCCCAGCCTAGGATTTCCATTGCCCCGTCCCGGATTTGTCCCTTTTCACTTTCTACCCCTCACTCCTGGAACCTCCTTCCCCCACAAACATGGGTCATCACTTCTTTAACCAGTTTCAAAACTGAGTTGAAGACTATATTATTCAGGGAAGCGTTCCCAGGCATTGTGTGATTGTTATCTGACTGTTATTTGCTATTTGCTTGATATGGGATATTAGAGGTTTTTAATTTGTTGCTTGCTTATTTTATCTAATGCTATCTTGTATTATTATCTACTGTTTTATGTGTATTTTGTTATTATCCTGTAGAATGTACACTATTGGCAGGTTTCATTTTTATTGATTTTATTGTATGTACAGCACTGTATAAATCTACAGCGCCATATAAATAAAGTTTAATAATAATAATAATAATAATAATAATAATAATAATAATAATAATAATAATAATTTCAAAATAGCCTGGATCCTGAATTGCCTGTTTGTACACAAATGAGATTCTGATCCAGTTGAAGCTTCTGCTAGTGATGTTCATTCTTATCTGCCTAGGGTTGCCATATCCCTGTGGGGGGCGGGACTTTCACGCTTTTGGACCGTTGTGCACGGTCCCGCCACGGTTCCGCCTTTGTCCCGGGCGCCCCCTGGGTTTTGTGAGGGCGCCGCCGTGGCGGCGCCTTTACCTGCTTTTGCAGTGGCGGCCCTTGTTTGCTCCCCCTTGTCCGCCGCCGCCGCTACTGCCAAGCAAGCCACCAGAGCCCCGCGCGAGCGCGCGGGCAAAGAAACCCAGCCAGGGCCGCCGCCGACCCGCCGCCGCCGCCGCCGCCGCTGCTCAAGCCCGCAGAGCTCCGCGCGGGCAAAGAGGCCCAAGCCAGGGCCACCGCCGACCCGCCGCCGCCGCCAAGCAAGCCCCCAGAGCTCCGCGTGGCC
>NW_024829471.1:0-1441 GCF_019175285.1 Sceloporus undulatus
AGTGGAAGAAGGGGATTATAAGAATATCCTAGACCCCATTAAAGACTGGTGAGTTATATTTGATATGGAATAGTTGGAATACTTGGACTGATTATAGTCATAACGTGGCTTAAATCTTAAAAAGAGATATTAGTATATAGTATTTTTTCCTTGTTTTGGAAAATAAAGAATGCATATTCCCACCCATTGGAGGATTCTATAACTTTAGCCCAATTGAGGAAAGACTATTGAGAGAGACTACGTGATTTATACACTGGATAAGAAGGCAAAGACTGACTAGCCTGATAAGGGCAGTAAGATAAATAAACACTTGGAGTAAACGTCCTTGAAAACTCACCTGTGGCTGTGTAGAAGAGAAGAGAGCCTCTAGGAGGAGGAGGGCTGAGACGTCCGGGGTGCAGGAGAGAGAGGGAGAGAGACGCGGAGGAATCCACTGCCGAGGGGAGGAGGGAAGAGGAGAATAAGACCAGCGAGAGGAGATAGACAGACTAGAGGAAGTGACGAAGGAGAGAAGAAGAGGAATCATAGAGCTAAAACACCGGAAGTACAGTGGATAGAGTGGAACCGGAAGAGGAAGTAAAGGAAGAAACAAGAAGGTCCCTCATACAACAGAAGAAAGGATTTTATAGAGGCGCCCTAGGAGGACTGAAATAGCTGGAAAACGACATAGAAACGGAAGTTTTTGGGTGAGATAATAAATAATACAAACAGCAAGGAATTCTATACAAGAAGGGCTGAGAAAGTGAAAATAACTGTTTGACTGGGGGGAGCAGGGTAAATTGTGCTATTTCTAATTATCTGTTTATTAAATTGAGTAAGATAGGTGCGAGGATTTAAATAGAGAGATATAGGTGATATAGGAGAGATAAGGACGAAGGGCAGCTGGAAGGACTTTATAAGGATAAAAAAGAAGAGAAGAAATTGGTTTAGAGAGGAGCAGTGAAGATATACCTCTGAGAATTCCTTTTTGATTATTTGTACCCACACCTGATGATAATTTTGAAATATAATATATTTAGAAAACTACAGAACGTTTAAGGATTTGGTAATATTAAAAGGATTAATTCTACTGAATTTTTATTTAAATATCTATTTTTGAATTTAATGAAATTTAATTAAATTTTGAAAATGAAATGTTGTTTGTGATTTGAACTTATACTGTATATTATATTATATGATATGATATAGAATTCGGGGGACTTTGGGAAATAAGTATAGCTGTAACGTTTTGAAATAGAGTTTTAGTGGATATATACAAGAAAGCGAAAGTTCAGTCTAAATATTAAGATATTAAGGAGAAAATTGGATATTAAGTCGGTTGGAAAGTGAAGAAATATTTTTTGAATTTGGTGCCAAATAATCAAACTGTTTTTTTAGACCTTGGGATTGAATATTAGTTGAAGAAAATTATAAAGAAGCTTTATCAGAATATGAATACTAG
>NW_024829472.1:0-1441 GCF_019175285.1 Sceloporus undulatus
TTCAGCCACTCAAAAATGACTGAAAAGAGAGAAAAGAGAGTATGTACCAAGTAATGATTTTATTATTGTGACAAGCAATATCAAAAAGGCCAAAATTGACTCAGTTGGTCTCTTCCTGCAACAGCACAGAAGGCAATGTTAGAATATTGCTTCCTGGTAGAATCTACTGTATAGGTAGAGTTTATAGGACTAGAAACTATGCATTATTGTAATACAGGCATGCCTCTGTTAATGAAACAGATGTGTTTCTGGATGTTACTTCTTTAACAGAAAATTTCGTGCCAGATGGAAAGATAACATGAAATAACAAGGAAAGTCTCCTGCACCATAAATAGGTTGAGCAGCTCAATACATTTGAGAAAATAAAAATCCCCAAAACTAACAATATGCACAAGCGAAATGAAACAACCCAGGTCAGGTAACCCATACATGTGTAAAGCAGAACATGTTGAACCTTCTAGAGACCACCTGAAGGCTTTTTCCAAAAGGCATCCAAGGATTATTTTTTGTCTTTCACTAGCCTCCACTTTTGTTATCCTTGCTATTTTGATGGCAACATTTATAGATCTATGCACTTCTTTAAAAAGTCATGCTCGGGTAGCTGGTGTAGAAGGTTTATGCAGACTCTCCTTTTCTCTCTGTTTTGTTTTTCAAGGGATTCTGGAAGTACAGATGACATGCATCTGAGGAAGTAGGCTGAAGTCTATGAAAGCTCATACTACCAACTTTTTTCTTTCAGTTAGTCTCAAATGTGCTGCAGGATCCCTTTGCATACTGATTTTCCAGACTAACATGGCTGTGTCTTTGAAAGTGACACAAAGCACTTCATTTAGGGTTTTCTTTTTTTGTTTGTTTTTTTACAAGAGATTACACTTGTGGAATCTGTCCCCAAACACTCTTGGGGTGTTTTAAATTCACATCACTGATATTCACACTGGGTGTGGACCATGGATTATGTAACCATGAGGTGGTGAGGTAATAAAAGAGTTGATCTCCCCTGAGGGCTTGCTGAACATTGGCAAAGGCATCTTCTCATGCTTATGCTGTCTTCTGAGAAGAGAGTTTGTTTCTAGAATGTCACTGGAGGGCAGCACACATGTTAAACACATGAAGAAGAAATGTTTTCTGGCTCCAGGTGAGAAGTGTTTTTAATACAGACGAGTGTGCCCATAATTCCCCTTCATAAGACCAGACTTAGTTTTCTGCAAAGGAAGTAGATCAGATGGTATGATAAGGCAGCTGCAATTTAGTGCTCAGCAAGTGCAAGGCAATTACTGTGGAAGTGCTGACACAGGGTTGAGAGGAACTATTTGTCTGTCATCATCATATTTCTTTCACTAGTTTGGTAGAATAAAACCCAGCCAAAACAGGGGGCGGTGAACAGCCTTGCATCTCCATTGACCAAGCCCAACCCATGGAAAGTTCTGTCAGAGACGTAGCC
>NW_024829473.1:0-1441 GCF_019175285.1 Sceloporus undulatus
CAGCATTTGCCTGAGGAAGCTATGGTTTAGTAGGATTATGTCACCCATCCTGCTGTGATCTGCATTTGGCTGTTAATATGGCCCTTATAACATGAGGCACTTACTGCGCTGGAATTGTGGGCCAAACCCTTCAGAAGCACGGAGGTGGAATTGCCGATTGCGCTTCTCAAATGTTTTTGAGGCATTTTGCTGTTCTTCCATTGTCAAAGCATTCACAGAGCACCCATTTTTTTTTGCGTAACGGAAGATTCCATTATTACATAAATGGCTGCTCCGTGAACGATTCATCAAAGGGAGAAGAGCAGGACGCACTTCAGTGACGCTTCAGAAGCGCAACCAGCAATCCCACCCCTGCGCTTCTGAAGTGTTTGAGCCACAATTCCAGTATGGTAAGTTCCTTGTGTGATAAAGTCCTAAATCACAAGACATTCACATGAAATGATGTATTTATATAGAAAATTACTATGATTTTTGCCAGATCATTAGATGATTTCTTTTTTTAAAAAAAATACATCTAATTGTTTATTAAGGAGGCAGTCTAGCAAACCTTTCCAATTAATTAAAAATCGATCCTAGTGAATTCAGTGAGTCTTGAAGCTTAAATATCTTCACTTTTTCAGAGGATAAGTGTAAATTGCTAAGTCTCGAGCAGGGATCCATCCAGGAACCTTAACTCTCTGCACTGTAATAGCTTACTCTTAGGGAACAGAGAGTCTCTGTTCAAAGGCCAGCATCAGAGCAGAGAGGGGGCATGGCATCCACATGATGCACGCTCTGATTCCGGCCCGATGCTGGCGCACCACACAGCGGGTGGCATCATGGCACTTCTCTGGTGCTATGTCCAGATGACGCAGTGCCAAAGGAGCACCAAAAAGCCATAGCTCTGGCGGCTATGGCACTCTTTCTGCAGTGCAAGAAGGAGCATGTAGTTGTCGCAGCACCAATCTGGCGCTGAAAGGGACAGCTTGCAAGGTGGTCTGTTCAGTCCCAGAGTTACTTCCATGCCTAGTATGTTGCTTTAGCTCCTTTTTTATTGCAGAAAAGCAGACAGTTGAGCTTGGGTATTCTGATGCAAGATGTGTGTATAGTGGGTATCACCTAAGCCTATAAAGTTTCTTAATGTGGCCTCATACCTCACATTTAACTCAAATAGTTTGCATACCCTTTTCATTCTTGATGTCCTGATGTACCTCCAGATTAATAGTTTTGTGAATGAACACTCTTCCGCTATACCATTCAATCAATAAATGGACTGATGTTAAAATCCATTTAACTGTAGTAAGTCTAGCTCTAGCACTCATTTATTTCAGTTGCACAGACCATCCATTCTGATCTGATCTCCCAAATTCACTATAAAGACATTTCAGAATTAGTTGCTCTAGTGTTGTTTGAAGAATAATTAGCATATGGCATCTTTTGTTATTTCTTACTAGATCTTAAG
>NW_024829474.1:0-927 GCF_019175285.1 Sceloporus undulatus
TTCCATTAGCGCCTATGGCAATTCAGGTTACGAAGGTTTTTCGGGTTACGAAATTAGCCGCGGAACGAATTAATTTCGTAACCCGAGGTACCACTGTAATTTAGATGAAAAATGTATCCAAGGACAGTTTTGAGAGACTGTGGCTGCATCCACAGTACAGAAATAATCCAGGTTGACACTGCTTTGACTATCGTGGCTCTGTACTACTGATTTCTGAGATATGTAGTTTTGTGAGATATTTAGCCTTCTCTGTCAGAGAGCTCTGGTGCCACAACAAACTACACATCCCAGAATTCCACATCGTTCAACTAAATTTCTTTTTAAAAAACACAAATTAAAAGCAAATTAAAAACAGGCGGAAAAAAATTAAAAACAGATTTAAAAATGCTTAAAACAAAATAAAATAAAAACACTGAAAGATCCATCTGCTGCAACACACTAAAAATCAAGTCACACTCTCTCGGCCTTAAAGTAAGGCAATGGCAAACTCTTCTGAACAAATCTTGCCAAACCATGATAGGTTCATCTGAGGGTCACCATAAGTTGGAAACAACTTGAAGTTACACAAGAAGAACTAGTTTATGGCAGAATCATAAAGTATGGACCTTAAAAAGTAGAACCTAGCGTAAAAATGAAAAGGATTTATCAAAAACACTGAAGGTGAAATTGAAGACAGGGGAACAAAAAAGCTTTACAGAAAATTTATAGAAAAACCTACTCACACATAATAGGCCCAATTGACCAATCCTAGACTGTAAAGATGGCGGGTTACAAACCGCCATAAAGTATGCGCTCCGCGCATACTAGGGTTAGGAAGGGCCGTATTAGGGTTAGGAAGATTCTTACCTTCCTCACAGCCCTTTCTCACAGTACGCGCGGAGCGTGTCGTAAATGGCGGCGCCCATCCACATGGGCGCTGCCATTTTG
>NW_024829474.1:1027-1441 GCF_019175285.1 Sceloporus undulatus
GGAGCGCCATTTTGGCGCTCCTTTTTCGCTGCGCAGGGAAGCCTCGCGGTTTTCCCTGAGGCCAGGTTTTGCAAAAGGTAGCAAAAAGACCGAAAAGAGAAGCAAGGGGAATTAAATGGAGAGGTTTTCCTTTGGGAAGTCAGGTCTTGCAAAGAGAGCAAAAGACAAGCAATTGGACTTAAATGGAGAGGTTTTTCCTTGGGAAACCAGGTTTTGCAAAAATAAAGAGAAGCAACTGGACTTAAATGGAGAGGTTTTTCCTTGGGAAACCAGGTTTTGCAAAAATAAATAGAAGCATCTGGATTTAAATGGAGAGGTTTTTCCTTGGGAAACCAGGTTTTGCAAAAATAAATAGAAGCAACTGGACTTAAATGGAGAGGTCTTTCTTTGGGAAGTCAGGTCTTGCAAAAAGTA
>NW_024829475.1:0-1441 GCF_019175285.1 Sceloporus undulatus
AACCCTCTCAGAAAAGAGACACAAAAGACACACAAAGAGACACAGTTTTCGCTCCTTTTGGCCCAAGGAGCCTGGCCTCCTTCTCTCTCTGGAGCCTCAGGAGAGAAAGAGAAGCCTCTGTTCAACTGAGGCCTCAGAGAAGGTTCCAGAACATTATTCCCCACAGTCACAAGCAGAACACAAAATGGCCACTGGAACACAAAATGGTTGCCATAACACAAGATGGCTGCCTCTGCCTCAGCACTTGGCAGTTTGAGGCTTTCAGGGAACCCAAAATGGAGGACGAAAGGGCCCCAAAGTCAGAAGGGACCTCAAACAGGATTTCCAAACCTTAACAACACCTAAAATGCCAAACCAAAATAACATTCCCAGAGTTCCATAGCACTGAGCCATGGCAATCGCAGTGGGGCAGAACAAGAAGGCCCAGCAATGGTGGCATTAATGAGGATTAAGGTCTGGCAGCAGTTCCATCCCTCCCCCGCCCCAGGCCTTCCCCCTCCAGGCCTGATAATATCATCATCATCATCTTTGCTACAGCATGAGAGCCACCATTAAAAGCATTGAAATCCCCTTTGGGGAGTCCCACTCTCCCACCTTCAGAGAGAGTGGCTCATGTCTAGAGGGACTGCTGGGCCTCCTTCCTCCCCTCCTTAATGGCAGTGGCCAAAGGAAAGCAGCAGCAGCAGCAGCAGCAGCAGCAGTAGACTCAAGCCAGGCCCAGCCAGACCTCAGGGCAGCAGGGAAGCCTAGTGGTTCCAGGACTTGTCTCTCTGCTGCCACTCTGCTTCTTTCTCCCTCTGACACTCTGCTCCTCACAAAGAACTAAATAGAGAAACCGAAGCTCCTCCTCTTCTTGAAACTGGCCAATGGGGTCCAGTAAAGGGAGGTTTATGCAAATGCAGAATGACATCACTGCTACAGAAGGCTCTCTTGACCAATCAGAGAGCAAGATGAAGGTTCTTCTGGAAGCTTCCGTGAGAAGGAGATATAAGGCCTGAGAGACCAAGAGACAGTTGGGGGAATTGTGTCGGTTGGAGATCGAGAGAGAGAGAGTTAAAGAGCGGATCTTGGAAGTTAGTCTCAGAATTGGACGCTTAGGTTTATTTATTGTTATAATAGCTTGTATGAATTGAATATTATATACTTCCAAATATTGTACCTGCAAGATTCTTAATATCTTGTATGACTTATATTTTACTCATATTTTGTTATTTATAGTAAATACCTCCTTGGAGTATCTACTACTCGATGCTCCTTTTACACGTGTCTTGGTTCGGTTGATGCTTGGGAAGATCAGTAAAGAAGTAGAAATAAGGTTCCATAACTGGTCCCAGTGGAGGTTAAGGGAAACCCTTTTATGATTCACTGGATGATGGCAGCGTGATTTAAGGAAGTTAAGGGTCTGCTGGGCTAAGAGCCATAATGTCTAAACGTCTAATTA
>NW_024829476.1:0-362 GCF_019175285.1 Sceloporus undulatus
GTCCCTGGAGGTTCCTGCATTGCTTCAGTTCCTGGAAGACATCCAGCCGCTGTTATCTCAACTGACTTTGGAACCACGTATCTGCTGCAAAATTGCTAGCCCTGCTTCAAAAAAGGTCTGATTTAACCACATGAATTGTTTGAGTTGCTGACAGTGGTTGTTGGACCCAGCAGTTGTGCTGACAGATCTCAAAGAGGAAGACGGCATTTATGTACGCTACCGTACTGATGGTAGCCTGTTTAACTTAAGCCACTTCAGGGCCCGCACTAAGTCTCTAAACTATCTAGTCCGTGAGCTGCTTTTTGCTGGCGATGCTGCCCTCGTTGCCCATAAAGAAGCAGCTCTGCAGCGCCTCACATCTT
>NW_024829476.1:462-1441 GCF_019175285.1 Sceloporus undulatus
CTGATGGTAGCCTGTTTAACTTAAGCCACTTCAGGGCCCGCACTAAGTCTCTAAACTATCTAGTCCATGAGCTGCTTTTTGCTGATGATGCTGCCCTCATTGCCCATAAGGAAGCAGCCCTGCAGGGCCTCACATCTTGCTTTGCAACAGCTGCACAGGTCTTTGGGCTGGAAGTCAGTCTGAAGAAAACGGAAGTTCTCTACCAGCCGGCACCTCAGGAAGAACACTACCATCCCCACATCACTGTAGGCACATCTGTGCTTAAGTCCGTCCAGCACTTCACCTACCTGGGAAGCATCATCTCCTCAGATGCCAAGATTGATAAAGAGATTGATCACAGACTGGCAAAGGCATATAGCGCATTCGGAAGGCTTCACAAAAGAGTCTGGAGTAACAAACACTTGAGGCGAAGCACAAAAATCAGTGTGTATAGAGCCATTGTACCGTCTATTCTCCTTTATGGGTCTGAAACATGGGTCACCTATCGCCAACACCTATGACTCCTTGAACGCTTTCATCAGTGCTGTTTACGCACAATTCTAAATACACACTGGACTGACTATGTGACGAATGTTGCTGTCCTTGAGCAAGCAGGGATCACCAGCATTGAGGTCATGCTCTTGAGGACGCAGCTGTACTGGGCAGGACATGTTTCTAGGATGAAGGACCATCACCCTCCAAAATAATACTCTCTCCAGGGCTCAGCGTAAGAGGGGCGCCTCAAAGAAGAGACACAAGGACTCCTTGGAACAACATCTCAGGCTCGGCCAAAACTCAGGCCAAATAAGTCTCAAAGAGGAACGACAACACAGAAAGACCCACAACTTGGAAACATCACCCAAGGAGACCTTCTGCTGTGCTTTCTGCAACGGGACTTGTTTATCTCAGATCGGCCTTTTTAGTCATCAACGCACTTGTAGAAAGCGTGGGATGAGTCCTTCCTGAATCTTCGTTCGCGAAGCAAAGCCAAAGAGAGAGA
>NW_024829477.1:0-1441 GCF_019175285.1 Sceloporus undulatus
GGCTCCACGGGAGACTCGATGGGGGTCTACGTTGGCGTGAAAAAAGGGGGTTCACACAAGTTGTAAGTGGGGGTCCATGAAAATTTATCTGGTTTCAATAGTGAAGAACAAAAATGTTGGCTTGGCTTTACCTATCAATGCTAAAATCGCCTTATAATTACTAAAACAAAGATTTTTTTCTTTACAAGTCAGTAACTGAAAGGAAACATGACTGAATATAAGAAGAAATGTCGACAGTACAGTATTGATTCTTTGAAATGGGGTTCCCTTCCTTCAAAGGCAGACAAACGATTGCCCATATGCCTTTTACGCAACAAGGTTTTGAGCAATGACTCTATGAAACCATCGAAGCTCATCTAAGAAGGTGTCATCCTGATAAAACAGGTAAAGATTTAAAATGTTTTCAAACAGTGAAGGAAAAATATGGAAAGAGACCCACCGTTCACAATATGTTCACTTCAACCTCTTGCGGGCATCTTACAATCTCTCATTGCTTATAGCGAAACCTTCGGAGAACGGTTAATTTTACACGCTGTTGAAGAGGTTTTAAAAACTGTTCTGCACAAACCTCCATTTGACAGACTCCAAAGAATTCCTTTGAGTAACAACACTGTACAAAGACCTATGGATGAAATGAGCTCTGATATCGAAAGCTTCAACTCCTTTTCCTAGTCAACTTTACCTGGCAATGAAGCATTATTATTGGCATATCTTCAATTTGTTATGGACGAAGAAATCCACAAAGAGCTGCTATTGGCGAAAACTTTGGAGACGGACACTAAAGGCGAATCGATATTGAATGTCCTGAGTGATGTTTTAAAGGAAAAACCGATCCCATTTACAAACATCATTTTGGTGGCAACAGATGGAGCTCCTGCCATGTTTGGGCGATTTCATGGGTTTATAAGCCATCTTAAAAGAATTACACCAGGAGTAACTACAATTCACTGTGTCCTCCACCGACAACTCCTGGTAGCAAAAAAATGGAGTGATGGATTGCAGCAATCGCTTCAATTTGTGATTAAAGCAGTTGACAAAATAAGAAGCAATGAATATTTGCACAATTGTGTGGCGAAAACGATGAAGACTTCCAGCGATTGAAGTATGTCGGTTGTCGAAAGGTGCGTGTTTAACAAGATTTTACTCGCTTTTTGATTCAGTTTTAGAGTTTCTGGAAAGTAAAGATCCAGATTTAAAAGAAAACCTGATCAAATTGAAAGCAGACATCGCATATCTGACAGATTTGTTCAAAAGATTTAATGACATTAACTTGCAGTTACAAGGAGACAGCCTAAACTTAATAAAAACAAAGGGTGCAATCTCTTGGAAAATTGAAATGTAGGAAGCAAAATAATAGTCGGTGCGAATTCTCCCCGTTTCCAAACTTGTCTCAGGCAAAACGTCTTGATGAGGATCTTCAGACATATGTTCGACATTTAAA
>NW_024829478.1:0-1441 GCF_019175285.1 Sceloporus undulatus
ACCCAAGGAACTCACTACAGTATTTCCAGCCCATTGGCCAGTTCATCACTTTTGGCTGGGATCAAATCCAAAATGGTTGATCCCCTTGTTTCCTCTTCTACCTTTTGGACAATGAAATTGGCTATACAGTTACTGGGGAATTTGTTGCAACTTACATTCTTGGCAGAGCTTGACTTTCAGTTGCATATTTTGTCTCCTATCTTTCCTTCCAAGTACTTTAATTACTTTGTTTTTAAAAAAATAAAAACTAAGAATTTAAGTCAGCAAATGAGTTACATAGTATATCAAGTGGCATGTCTAGAATACAGTAGTCCCCCCCCCCCCACACACACACACTTATGTTCCAAAATCACCAATGGCTATGTGAAACCACAGACAGCAACAAACCCTATATTTTTGGACAGCAATTGATTACTTAAACTTAACCACTATCACAGTGTTAAAGGAAGCTTGGAAATAATGTTTCCTGTGCCTAGGGGAATCCCCCTACCACACTCATCTGCTGTCCCATAGAAGGTGGGGGAACTGATCTGCTCCCAACTTTCCTCTTGCCTCTCTCTGGCTTTACTTCGCAGATGAAGATTCAGGAACGACTCATCCCGCGCTTTCTAAAAGCGCATTGATGACTAAAAAGGCCAATCCGAGATAAACAAGTCCGATTGCAGAAAGCACAGCAGAAATTCTCCTTGGGTGATGTTTCTGGGATGTGGCTTTTTCTGCGTTGTCGTTTCTCTTCAAGACTCGTTCAGCATGAGCTTTCAAAAAAGGCTGCAGCATCGTGGATAGTGCATCTCCATGCCTCAGATGTGAGGCCAAGGCGGACCATTGCTGGTGATCAATTTGGCCGAGCCTGAGATGTTATTTCAGGGAGTCCTTGTATCCTTTCTTTGGAACGCCCCTCTTACGCTGACCCATGGCGAGTTCGCCATAGAATACTATTTTTGGGAGGCGATGGTCCTTCATCCTAGAAACGTGTCCTGCTGGTGGTCCCTGCTTGCTCAAGGACAGCAACATTAGTCACGTAGTCAGTCCAGTGTATATTTAGAATTGTGCCTAAACAGCGCTGATGAAAGTGTTCAAGGAGTCGTAGGTGTTGGCGATAGGTGACCCATGTTTCAGACCCATAAAGGAGAATAGACAGTGCAATGGCTCTATACACACTGATTTTTGTGCTTCGCCTCAAGTGTTTGTTACTCCAGACTCTTTTGTGAAGCCTTCCGAATGCACTATATGCCTTTGCCAGTCGATCTCTTTATCAATCTTGGCGTCTGAGGAGATGATGCTTCCCAGGTAGGTGAACTGCTGGACTGACTTAAGCACAGATGTGCCTACAGTGATATGGGGATGGTAGTGTTCTTCCTGTGGTGCCGGCTGGTACAGAACTTCCATTTTCCTCAGGCTGACTTCCAGCCCAAAGAGCTCTGCAGCTGTTGCAAAGCAG
>NW_024829479.1:0-1441 GCF_019175285.1 Sceloporus undulatus
AAGCCCCGCAACCCTCTGCCAAGAGAGTGACCCTTGAGGTTCGAAACACAGAAGAATGACGAAAGTAGTCCTGCCTCAGGTACATAAATGCGCAAGATGGAAAAAATAATCGAAAATAATCCCCCCAAATGGTCAGAAAATGCATTTCTTGAGTGTCAGCGAACCCTAACCAAGATGAATCTTGCAATGAAAAGTATCTTCACAATTCAGGGTTTATTCGGTGCCAAATTTGCACGTGATTTTAATACAGAGAAAACAGCATTTTCTGTGCAGGAAATATCTTTTTTGTGTGTGCAGGAAACATTTTCTGTTTAGGAAACAGCCTTTTCTATGCAGGAAACATCACTTTCTGTGCAAGAAACATCCTTTTCTGTGCAGGAAATAGCCTTTTCTGTGTAGAAAACAGCATCTTCTGCTATTTCTCTATATCGTGTCCTGACAAATGGCCTTTGATTCAGAGTACATTAGTTACCCATTCGGATAGTCAGATATTGTGCCATATCTCTTTCTTCTAGAGCAAACCATAATTTCTCATGATCTACACAATTGAAGCCTGTGCTATAATCTATGAAGAAGAGAGTGATTTTCTTCTGAAATTCTTTGGTGTGTTCCATTCTCCAAAATGTGTTTGCAATATGATCTCTATTGCTTTTTCCTTCTTTTTTGAACCCAGCCAGGATGTCTGGCATGCCTCACTCCATTTTGTTAAAAGTCTTATTAAATCTTGCTTGCTTGTAAGATTGGTACAATTGGCCAGTGGTTGCCACATTCCCAGGATCCCCCTTTTCTTAGGGACTGGGATGTATTTTGAACATATCCAATCTGCGGGCCATCATTTGGTTTCCGCTATTTGTTGGCAGGGTTTCATTATAATTTGGATGGACTCCATCTCTATAACTTGAAATGGCTCCATTGGTATGATATCTTTTGTCCCTGATATTTTATTGTCTCGAGTGCTTTGAAAGTGTCTTCTGCTTTGAAAAACTGTCAAAAAGTTATTTCTTGAAGGAATCTATCATGATTGGTTTATATCACATCAGATTTTTGGTCAAGCCAGTAAATGTGCCGACTGCAGGATGCTATTTTTTTTAACCAAAAAAGTAACTTTTTTAAAGTTTATGCAGCTCAGAAGGAATAAGTACTTAGAGAATAATTCTGGATGAGTCCTGCACTGGTGCAAACTCAAGTTTCTGATACACTACAGCATTAATGCAATTTGATACCGCTTTAACTGTCATGGCTTCATCCTATGAAGAAACAGACCAAAATTAAGCCATGGGTGGAAATGGCGGTGTGGTAAAAACAGTGCTGCTCTAAAACATAACCCAAGGAGGTGCATGCTTCCGAGGCTGCATCTGCACTGCAGAATTAATCCAATTTGACACCACTTTTAACTGTTGTGGCTGCATCCTATGGAATCCTGGGATCTGTAGTTTGTGGT
>NW_024829480.1:0-1441 GCF_019175285.1 Sceloporus undulatus
ATTTGATTGTCCTGTTGTGTAACCTGTACTCAGGAGGAGAGGCTTCCGTCAGAACTGAATACAGAGAGATAGAATGGTTCCACTCAACTGGCAAAGGGTCAAGCAAGGCTGGAGCCTATCACCCTTGCATGCAGCAAATATCACACCCAGAGCAGGATTAGACTCAAGCATGAGGAGTGAAGATTGGAGTAAGGTACATCAACAATATAAGAGATGCAGATGATAAAATAATACTAGCACAAACCAACATAGACCTGGAGCAATTGCTGAAGAAGGTCAAGGAGGAAAGTACGAAGGTAGGCTTACTGTTGAACATTAAGAAAGCAAAAGTAATGACCATAGAAGATCTACAAGAATTCATCCTAGATCATGAGAAAATTGAAATTGTCAGAGTTCCCGTACCTTGGATCAAATATTGACTGGAATGACAACTGCAGTCAAGAAATAATAAGACAACTAGGATTGGGAAGGACAGTAATGAAAGAAGTGGACAAGATCCTAAAGTGTAAAGATATAACTGAACACTAAAGTGTCGATCATTCAAGCCCTTGTATTTCCCATCACCATGTATGGATGTGAGAACTGGACAGTGAAGAAAGCCGATAGAAGGAAAATAAACTCATTTGAGATGTGATGCTGGAGAGGTGTGCTGAAGATACTGTAGACAGCCAGGAAGACTAACAATTGGATTCTTGAGCAGATCAAGCCTGAACTCTCCCTGGAAACCAGGGTGGCTAAATTGGGGCTATTGTACTTTGGCCACATCATGAAGGCATGAGTCAATGGAAAAGACGATGCTAGGAAAGGTAGAAAGCAGTAGAAAGAGAAGAAGACCACACAGCAGACAGTTAGACTCTTATCAGGGAGGCTACAGGCTTGAGCCTGCAGGAACTGAGCAGAGCAGTAGAGGACAAGGGGATCTTGGAAATGTCTCACCAGCAGGGCCACCATGAGTTGAGGTCTACTCAAGGGCAGTTAACAAGTTGAACAACAGAAATGAAGATACACCATCATTTATGCCATGGATGGGCCCTCCAGATGATTTTCGGCTGCACATCCCATCAGCCCTTGCCAGTTAAGCAAATGGTGAAGAAACATCTATAGAAGTGATGAGAAGTGAACAGGAGCCAGGGACCAAATATCTCTCTGTTCTACCAAACCTTTCCAAAAATGGCAACAAGAAGTGACATTGTATCACTTCCTGTCACCATTTTGAGAAGGACTTTATTGAAGATAGAGGTAGTGGGGGGTTCTGTGGAATTGCTCTTTGAACACTCTCTCTCTCTCTCTCTCTCTCTCTCTGTGTGTGTGTGTGTGTGTGTGTGTGATTTGGGGCATCTCCCTATGGTTTTCAGGTAAAAATACCCAAAACTCAGCCTGGAAAGCGCTCCAGGTCTTCTTGATACGGTTGGAGAACTAGCAGGGTGGGTGCCAAAAAAAA
>NW_024829481.1:0-622 GCF_019175285.1 Sceloporus undulatus
GTAGAAGCCTTGATACTAGCCTCGACCAAGAAATGGTCCGTCCATGACACGGGAGAGACCTTAGTAACCTCTGCCCACGGAGTCTCCAGATCCGTACAGAAGATAACATCGAGGCTCTGGCAGGTTTATAAATGGAAATACAGTCTTTCAGATAGTTGGGACCTAAGCTGATTAGCTCTGGTGAATCAGTAACAGGCGCATGGGAGAGCAATGACGAAGTCTCTCCTCTTGGAGATCAAGAGCCAAGAACCACTTTGTATCCAAAGGCCATATAAATGTTGGGAGGGATTCCAGTGGTAGGAGGTGTCAAGAAAAAAGCAACATGGGATATACAGTAAATGAAATAAAACATGTATGTGAGAGTCAGGGTGACTCAGCAGAAGCCAATTGGGAACCACACAGGTGTAAGTGGTAATGGAATTAACAAGTCCTGAATGCCAAGGACAGAAATGCAAAGTGAATAATTGGACACACCTGACAATTGTTAAGTGGTCAAGGCTGAGATGATGAAATCATTAATTGTAGGATGAACCAAGAGAACCAATGAGAATGAGGTACACGCCTACTGGGTGGAAACAGACAACAGTGGGTGGTACCATGCATTGACTATAATAATGACTAT
>NW_024829481.1:722-1441 GCF_019175285.1 Sceloporus undulatus
TGCATGGTACCACCCACTGTTGTCTGTTTCCACCCAGTAGGCGTGGAAACAGACAACAGTGGGTGGTACCATGCATTGACTATAATAATGACTATGCATCCCAATGTATTTTGTGGGTTGTAGTAGTGGGTAGAGTGGGTAGTAGTAGTGGATAGTGAGGAGTAGAGTATTGTTGTATTGGAGTTGTGTTGGATAGTTTTGGAGCTGTATATAGTAGCATAAAGTAGATCTTTTATTTAAGACTACTGAGTCGTCTGGTGTCTTGGGTGAAGCTACAAGAACCAGCTGGATCCTGAAGAAGGGTGAAGACTTCTGTGGAAGCAAGAGTGAGAAGGCTTGGAGAGTTTGTCGGGGTCTTCAGCCTATTCTCTGTAATTCTGCTAAGCTATAACCACTGGCCAAAACTGGTCAGCGCGGTGCACAACCAGGTGGTGAGTTCAAGCCAGAGGTGAAGAGCTACAACTCCCATTATCCCTGACAGGAAGCCCATATTTAATATATGTCTGCCAGAGAGCCAACATGTTGTTGTTGTTGTTGTTGTTGTTGTTGTTATTATTATTATTATTAACCTTTATTTATGAAGCGCTGTAAATTTACACAGCGCTGTACATGCAATATTTTTAGTTAGACGGTTCCCTGCCCTCAGGCTTACAATCTAAAAAGACATAACACAGGAGAAGGGAGTGGTGACGGGAAAGGGTAAGAGGTCCAGCAGTTCC
>NW_024829482.1:0-1441 GCF_019175285.1 Sceloporus undulatus
ATTCAGAGAATGTAAAAAATATCTATAGGCCAGAATCCTGCTGATGAGATCTCTTTGCTGCAGTACACATGGCGCTAAAGCACCATGCTTGTGCCGTGCTAGAATTACGGGACCGCATGGCAACTGCATGGTCCCTAACCCTAGCACGTACACGGGTGCCGCCATTATGATGTAATGGAGGCATAGTGTCCACATGTCACACCTCGCCAGTTACATCATGAGTGCACTATTGGTGCACTCATGACACAACTGAAGCAGGGGGAAAAGAACCCGCTTTTTGAGGTTTGGCACTGCGGCTTCCCTGCAGAGGAAAAACAGGCACCAGCAGACCATGGTGTGTACTGCACCTTTCTCACAAGCTCCATACTACTGCACATAGAATCATCATTGTTATTGGCCAAAATTCTATTGGGAGGTGTTTTTGTTTTGTTGTTTGCTTTTTTGCCATTGTGCAAAATACATATTTAGTTCATGATTGCATAAGCAGAATTCCATAAATGTAATCTTTTCACAGCTGTGCATTTCTCTTAACTGAGTGAGGTAGCTGTCCTCAGTTGGCAAGTGCTGAATTGTGATACAGTGGCAGCAGTCACCTCCCATCATTGTCCCTGTGACTTCAGTTTTTCCTAATCTCTAAACTAGTCTGCTGTCCTCCAGCTCATGGGTTACAGGAGGTTAGTTTCTGTTCACCTGTTATTTCAGGAAAATACTTTTCTGGCCCTACAGTGCCCCAGGAAGATATAGGGCAGGGGTAGGCAACCTTTTGGAGCCGGGGGCTGGGTTGGTGTCCCTCAGACAAGTTGGGGGTCCGAAGCCGAGGGGTGGAGCTTCCACCCTCCAGGGGCGGGGCTGCATGCTGGGGGCGGAGCTTCCACCCTCCAGGGGTGGAGCCACCCTCCAGGGGCGGAGCCTCCACCGAAGCCCCGCAAGGAGGAGGAGGCGTGTGCCCGCCCTCTCCTCCTCGGTCCCTTTCTGGACAAACACCCCCAACCTGCATTCCAAAACACACACAACAGCACAT
The DNA here is from genome assembly GCF_019175285.1 of Sceloporus undulatus. Taxonomy (NCBI): domain Eukaryota; kingdom Metazoa; phylum Chordata; class Lepidosauria; order Squamata; family Phrynosomatidae; genus Sceloporus; species Sceloporus undulatus. The sequence goes on from NW_024829482.1 coordinate 1,022, forward strand.
TTGTACATTTCACGCTTTGGAAGGTGACACTCTCTCGGCTTCAGAAACAGTAGTTGCCTGCCTCTCAAGCTCACTCATCATCGTCACCATCATCACACTATCATTGTCAAAGCAAGGGAGACTTGTTAGGATTAAAAGCACCCAAAACACACTTTGGAAGGTGACACTTTCTCAGCTTCAGAAACAGTAGTTGAATGGCTCTCAAGCCCACTCATCATCATCACCATCATCACACTATCATTGTCAAAGCAAGGGAGACTTGTTAGCATTAAAAGCACCCAAAACACACTTTGGAAGGTGACACTTTCTCAGCTTCAGAAACAGTAGTTGCATGGCTCTCAAGCCCACTCATCATCATCACCATCACCACATTATCATTGTCAAAGCAAGGGAGACTTGTTAGCATTAAAAGCACCCAAA
>NW_024829483.1:0-1440 GCF_019175285.1 Sceloporus undulatus
AACCAACTACCATTCCCAGAATTCCAGAGCCGGCCGCCGTGGCCCTCCAAGCCCCCTCAAACTGGGTTATTTCCCAAATGCCTTCCCACAGCATCCCTTCTTCCTTCCCCTGGGGGTCTCTCTTTCTTTGGGAAGGGAAAAGGGAGAGAAATCCCCCACCTTCAATCCCCCTCCCTCCTTTCTTTGGGTTCTGAATATGCGAGGGCTCCTCCTCGAAAGCCAAAGGGAGGCTGCCTCGCTGGCTTCTCCTTTTTCCTTCCTTCCTTCCTTTCTCCACCTTCTTCCCAGGTTTTTCCCCCTCAGGCGCTTCCTCCTCCTTCTCTCTCTCTCTCTTTCCTCCTCTGGACACGCTTTCCACGGCGCTCCAGCAACTCCTTTCCTCCTGTTGCTCTCTCTGCTCCCCAGCTGTATGGGTCTCTCTGCTGCTGAAGGATTTCTGAAGATGCCAAAGCGCAACGTCAGGAAGCAACTCTTCTAGAACATGGTCCCATCGCCTGCAAGACTCACACACACACACACACACACACACACACACACACAAAGTACCTAGGATTTCCCCCCTCATTCCCCCCCCCCTCCTTGGCTGAGAACTGGGTGGTTTGTTGTTGTTGTTCCCCCCCCCCTTGGAAAAAGCATGGGAGTCTGCAGGGGTCCTTCCCCTCCATCTGCAATCCTTCACTTCAATAAAACACACACACAAACTGTTGCTTTCCCAATTGATGCGGCTTTCTCTTTGCAAGCTCCCCTGGGTTTAAAATAAGATTTAAGGATGTAAAAAATGAGAAAATTGTGGAAGGGAAGGAGAAGTGGAAGGGGGAATCTCCCTATCCATCTATTCCTCTTTCTTTCTTTTTTGGGCACATCGAATTGAATGTCAAGCCCCCCTTTTTGTCCACAATCTGAATGGCTCCTCTTTTCCCCTCTCTGCGCCCGAAGCTTCTCCCTTCTGCTTCAAAACGCCAACTTCAAAACGCTGGATGGATGCTAGGATGGATGGCGGGGGAGGCGAGGATAGCTAGGCAACGGGGGCCGTTTACATAAGGGACGGTGCCTGGCTTCCACAGGCGCCCAAAGCCCTCTCTCTCTCTCTCATCCATCCATCCATCCACACGTGCAGCCGAGCCTTCCTTCCCTTGAGCCTCGCCCTCTGGATGAGGAGGGAAAGGGGAAAGAAAGAGCGCGCTCCTGCCTGACAGGAAATGCAACAGGCGCTGGCTTACCCTTATTGCCCAAGTCTTGAAGGAGCAAAGGCTTTGGCCTTCTGTGGGGAGACCCTTGGGGGGCTATGGGGAAAGCCTTCAGCTGCCAAAGGGGTTGGCCACCCACCCCTCTCCCCACATACACACACGGGGGGAGTATTTGAGGGGGAGTGTGGGCCACACCTTGAGGTGGGGGTGGCACCACTGCTCCCCAAACATCTGCATTTGGGGCAGCAATGGG
>NW_024829484.1:0-1440 GCF_019175285.1 Sceloporus undulatus
ACATGCAGGCCCAGCCAGCTAGCCGGCCAGCCACTCTTTACCTTGGCTCATATCACACAACTGCTCCTCTGCAGAGTGGAAGTGGGCTAAGCAGCCTTCATGGACTCCCTGTGAGGACATTACAGATCCCCAGGTTAAGAACCTGATCTAGATCACTGGAAGAATTTAGGCTAATAACCCTTTGAGAAAGAAGCTAAATACCAGTGAAATGTTCTTAAAAGGAACTTATGAAACTCTCTTCAAAAGGTAATGGGCCTTTATTTTACAATTGGCCCTTCGTATCCACAGATTCATTCATGGATTCAACTATCCGAGGCTTGAAATTAAAAATAATAATAATAATTCCAAAAACTCAACCTTGATTTTGCCATTTTATTATACAGTTGTATATAATGGGACTTGAGCACCTGCTCATTTTGGGATCTACATGGGGTCCCAGAACTAAACACCAGCAGATACTAAGGCCCCACTGTATTTATTTAAGGCATTTATCACCTTTCCACCCATCAAGACCCATAGTAGATCTCAAACACACCTAACCAAGCTAACAACACAGATCAATACCAACATCTTGGGAAATACATATATGTTAAATGGGCCTAAGTTACTGTATCTCAATTTGCAATTTCACCATGGCAAGAGTAGAGGTACACAAGGGAGATGAGCCTGAGACCTCCCCAGAAAGGAAGAATTCTATCCCCCCTCACTGACAGAGCACTCTCTGACACAGTTACCTGTACTGTAACAGGCTACTTTTCCTCACAACAAGGACATATCAATGCTAATTTCCAAACATAAATACCTTGAAAATTATAACCTTCACAAATAAGGATAAAGGGTTGTCTTCTGCCTCCCCAACTCATATCTAATGGGCACTCTGCTCAGAAGGGGGATTCACGCACAATCAGAAAACAGTCGCAACACAGGAGCAAAAAAACAACAACAAACAAACAGAAATGTTCAAGGCTACCAATATCCATGTAAATACTGCCTGTGTCTATATGCTGCCTCCCAGTGACATCCACATGCTGCCTCACATAGAAGCAGACACAGAAGCACTCAATGAATTCACAATAGGATTGGCCCCAATATCACCACTATCTCTCTCTCTGGCTTTGCTTCGCGAACGAAGATTCAGGAAGGACGCATCCCGCGCTTTGTACAAGCGCGTTGGTGACTAAAAAGGCCAATCCGGGACAAACAGGTCTGGTTGCAGAATGCACAGCGGAGTCTCCTTAGGTGATGTTTCCGGGTTGTGGTTCTTTCTGCGTTGTCGTTTCTCTTCGAGACTCATTCGTCGTGAGCTTTCAAAAAAGGCTGCAGCATCGTGGATAGTGCGTCTCCATGCCTCCCGATGCGAGGCCAGGGCAGACCATTGTTCGTGATCAATTTGGCCAAGCCTGAGATATTGTTTCAGGGAGTTCTTGTATCTCTTCTTTG
>NW_024829485.1:0-1440 GCF_019175285.1 Sceloporus undulatus
TTTATATTAACATTTTTTTTAAAATCAGCAAATTTTTTCGTGTGTCCGCCAATATTTTTTTAAAAAGTGTCCTCCATTTGAAAATTTCATCCTACATTTCTTCCGGTTTATTTATTTAATTAATTATTTTTTAAAAAAAATATATATTTAATTATTTATTTTTTGGCTTCGGCCCCCCAGTTGTCTGAGGGACAGCAACCCGGCCCCTGGCTCAAAAAGGTTGCCTACCCCTGGCCTATCGCATTCTGCATACTGTTTGCAAAGAGTAGCCAATCAGCTATTTCTGAGAATCTCTCAAGCAGAACATGAGTGCAACATTACCATCTGGCTCACACTTCCCAGCAAGTAATATACATTGTACATACTGTACATATACATTGCATATATATCCATTGTGTCCAGTGCCATTGAGAACCCCATCATCCATGAATTCTCCCATGGAGAACTAATTAATTACAAGCAACTAGTTATTTGTAACTAGTCACCTCCAAGCTTTGCATTGTATCACAAGAAGGTTCTTATGGGTCACGAACAGGAGAAGATAGAGAAATAGAACAAATGAGGACATCCAATGTCATATTGTAAACTACTATACAAAATGCTTCTGTAGAGGCAGCAAAGTCAGCAGAATTTTGCACATGACTTTCCTGTCAGTAAATAAAAAATGAACGAAGGGAGAGAGTAAACACACAGAATAAATGCTGTTAGATGCTGTATTTGTTATTGTAGTTGGGGGCATGGAAAATTGAATGACAATTCCCAGCATTAGCAGCAACATTGGATTCCAACCCAAATGACCTTCCAAGATACTTCAAATAATTTCCAAGCAATCATGGTCCTATACCTCTGGTTCATAATATGTCCCTGGCCATTCATCATCCTCATTGCCAGGAGGTGGGGAGTTGGGAGTGACAGGAGTCAATACACTTTTATTACTGGAAAGGCACTGAAGAGTCTGCATGCTGATTGGACACGTTGCCTAGTATCATGAGAGCTGGATGATAATTGGCTAAGGTGCCCACAACCTTGTGTGTGTGTGTTTGTGCCTTCAAGTTGACTGTTGATTCATGGCAAACCCATGAATTTCATTGGGTTTTCCTAGGGAAGGCATTCAGGAACTAAAATTAATGTGGAGGCAATGGGAGAAGACACCAATCTCGAATAAATGAGTCTGATGTAAGAACAGTCATTTCTTTCCAGTAATCTGTGAGAGCCCATGGTCTCTTGAAGAGTCAGAACCAGTCAACTGTTCCCAGTCACTGCACCTGCTATGTTGCCTTAGAGCAGGAATGAGAAGCATGTGGTCCTCTAGATGTTATTGGACTGAAAGTCCCAGAACTCCTAATGAGCATACCCAATGATAAAGGATGCTGAGAACTACAGTCAGTAACACAGGCGGGATACACACCGCCATTTAGTACGTATAGGATACGTACTAGG
>NW_024829486.1:0-1440 GCF_019175285.1 Sceloporus undulatus
TTCGAAGCTCTGCTGGCTTCTTCATCAGGCAAGATGTTACAAACCAAACAGGAGATCTGCATATTTTGTAGAGAATACAGAGACATAGCCATGTTAGTCAGAAGAAGAAGACTTTCCCCATGAAACCTTATGCTACAACTTCTTTCAGACAGTTAGTCTCAGGTGTTACAAGATCCCTTTGTATACTCTGGATAATACAGTAAAACTTGGCTTAAACAGGTACCTATATTCTGAGCAGATAGTACCTATTCCAAAGTCAAGTGAAGTCAAATTTTATTTGTATCGATCCAATGGCCATTGCAATTATCATAAATACAGTGTATACCAGGAGAAATGACCAATATAAAAGCTTATTAATACTATTTTTTTCTAAAATATGGCTTTGGTACTAAAACAGATATAAGCCATGTAACCAGACAGATATAAATAATTTAACCAAAGAGCCTTAATATGAACCATTTAGTTCATGTGTGTGTGTTTGTGTGTGTGGTTTAAAACTCAGGACTTGACTATAGCCCTTATTTTAACAGCAATTGCTAAAACATTTCCTATTAATATGACCATAGCATCATAATCCTCAAGATGGAACTTTAAATAACAATTGGCTGGATGCCATGGGCAAGATAGCAATAAAGGACAATAATGCTTATTCACATACTGGCTTTTACTATTGCCACAAGAGTGTGAGATCAACATTCTCCTTCTACTGTTCAATGGTTGGAAGATCTCACTGCTTTAGCTACTCATGAACCTGTATTTTATAGACATCAACTTCAAGAAAATGTGTTTTTGGAAATACCATTAGTTTTTATTAATCCCCCTCCATGTTCTATGTGTCCTTACCCACTCCCTTTTTCCTGCTTTTTCTTATCTTCTTAGTTTTTCTTTTCTTGCTTTGTAACTCTGTTTTCAAAATCCAGTTTAAAAATTTAATTAAAAAGCCACAATCCCCCCCCCCCCATTCCAAAAAAACTGGGACACTGGAAACAAGGGGTTGCGATTCAAAATGAGCTCCTCTTATAAGATATTTACTGAGTGGTGTAGGACGAAAGCACACTGGATGCTTATGTAACATAAGAGTGGGGTCAGCCAAACAGAGTGGCAGAAACTTACAATGCAGAAGTAACTAGGGGATCACTGAAGTAGCTTCTACTTCAGAACTGAATCCACTAATATTTAGAACGAAGAGTATACATTTTGCATGCTTCCTGAGGTACACAGGAATCTGTCTTATGCCAGGTCACATTATTTGTCTGTATAGCACTTAGCATCCCCAGTTAAAAGGAGGATGAAAAGGTTGCTGGATAGGACTCTTGAGAGCTGCTGTCCAACAGAATAAATCACACTGGGCTAGATAAACAAATAATGTGACCTGGCATAAGACAGATTCCTGTGTGCCTTTGAAAGAGACTCATATTAGATGAACTTTCCAGGCAGGAG
>NW_024829487.1:0-1440 GCF_019175285.1 Sceloporus undulatus
TTGTGCAGTACATTCTTTTAGAAGCCTACTGTCAAAGTTTCAGTCAATTCCCTTCATTTGTTGTTTTGATAGCCTTTGGAAGCGAGCGTGTCGGTCGGTTTTACAAAAATGGAAAAAGAGCAGTATCGTTCGGTGATTCGATTCTTGTTTTTGGAAGGGAAAACGCGCAGCGAAATCAAAGAGCGCTTGGATGCTGTGTACGGTGACTCTTTTCCTTCTATGGTGACCGTCAAGAATTGGTTCAACGAGTTTGTTCGTGGCCGCACATCGTTTTTTGATGAGCCACACCCAGGTGCCTGTTCTATCAGCCGGAAAGGTGATGGCCACTGTTTTCTGGGATTCACAAGGTATGATCCTCATCAATTACCTCGAGAAGGGTAAAACAGTCATGGGGCTCTACTATGCCGACTTATTGGGCCAATTCGATGCTGAATTGAAGAAAAAACAGCCCCGTTTGGTGAAGAAAAAAGTGCTGTTCCACCACAACAATGCGCCGGCTCACACCTCCGCGGTCACCATGGCCAAATTGGTCAAATTGGGCTACGAATTGCTGCCCCATCCACAGTATTCTCCAGATTTGCCCCCCGTGACTTCTTTTTGTTTCCAAACCTGAAAAAGTCACTCGCCAGGAAAAGATTTGGGTCAAATGAGGAGGTCATCGCCGCCACGGAGGCCTATTTTGCAGATCTCGGGAAAACGTATTTTTAGAACGGGTTGAAAAAGTTGGAGCATTGCTGGGACAAGTGTATCGAGCTAAAAGGAGACTATGTTGAAAAATAAATGGCCACTTTTCCAAAATTTTCATTTTTCTTTTGTAGGCTAAGTATTTATTGAATGACCCTCGTACTATGTAGCCAGCCACTGATTATGAAAGTGCTGATAGCAGGATAAAAGCGTCCAAACTCAATACTAGCTGAACCTTCCCAATAATGTTCATGTGCATCACTATTGTCTGTAAAAGCACATGCACATCATGTGCAAGTATATATGGATGTCTTCTTTTTTATGTACTGGTATCCATAACAACAATAATTATATGTAATACCTGAAACTTGCTGGAGATAACTTTTGACATACTGTAGATTGTTCTCAGTCTGTCAGAAATCATCTCATAATCATATCAGATACAATAGTTATCTGGCATTTACATATTGTACAAATTCCACTTGGCTTTAGAAGCTAAAACATAAAATAGAAACTCAATGGATTATTTGACTTAGAAGGGTTTGTGAAAAGCTTATCATTCATTTGGTTAATTTTCATATACAGGCGTACCTCAGTTTAAAAAGTCTCTGTCAATGAAACTCCGCTTCACAAAGAATTTTTACACCCACTTCATTTCCCCCCATCATTCTTGTTTAACTGGATTTTTTTTAGCAGCTTTTTTAGCAGGTTTGGTATTGGGAGGATGGTGAAACACTAATGTTATCTTCTGGGTTG
>NW_024829488.1:0-1440 GCF_019175285.1 Sceloporus undulatus
GGCTTATAAAATGACCTCCATGGATGAGGAAGCAGGGCCAAGTCCATGACATACAATGGCCCAGTGAAACAATGTCCATGTTGTAGGAGCCATGTTGTAGTGTAACTGTCAGAGTGCGAGACCAGAATCCTGGACAATCAACCAGTCACCTTGATTGATAAATCAACAGCACTTTATTGATAGTTCCAGAATCAACAATTCTACATCACTCAGCGTCTTAGCTGAGACTGACCCCACCCAGCCAAACAAATGCATAAATTCCCCCTGAACCAAAATGCTCCACCCCTAGCAAAAGCCTGCGCAACAGGACCCCTCCTTCTCCTCACTAGTTCCCATCCTCCATTCCTTTTTCCTGAGCTGCTCTTCTCACAGCAATGAAACTGCATTCCCAGCCTCGGCGAGCCAGATCCTCAAGGACACCAGATAGCCCACACCTGGTCCAGCCTAGCACTACATATCACTATCTCTAAAGCCTAGCTAAAGCGCAACCCATCCCCCTAGCATCCACAGTTACAATACATCTGATAGAATACATGAGGATTCTAACACAGTGTGGCCTAGTGGTTTGAGCATAGTGGAACTAGGACTCTGGAGATCAGGGTTTGAATCCCAGCTCCAACATAGAAACTCACTGGGTGACTGGCAAGTCACACTCTCTCAGCCTTAGGGGAAGGCAATGGAAAACATTAAATATAGACATTTAAATATTGCAATTGCTATGGTTGTTGTTATTGGGTTGATGTTGTTATTGCTGTCTATCTATACATTATGATTTTATATAGATTATTCTAAGAAAAAAAAAAGATATACCTATTAAAATCAATCAGACACATGAATCCCACCCAGCCCTCCTCCTATTGACATCTTTGGGAGTGATGAAGGCTGGGGTCAACCCTAGGACTCCAATCCTAGACCCATTTTCTGGAAATTAAGGGGATGTAAAGGCCGCCCCTTTTAGAGCCAGATCAGAGCCATGGCAAATACGCTGCTTTTTGTAGCTCCTTTTTGCACTATGATAAAGGCTTCAATGTGGCCCTGATGTGGCCTTTCCGTGGTGCAAAAAGGAGCTCCTTTCTGCTCCTGGGGAAAAGTGCCACATCCACCAATGGTGCGGCTTTTCTGCACTCCTTTGGCACTGCGTCATCTGTATGTAGCGCCAGAGGAACGCCATGATGTCACCTGTGATGTGGTGTAGTGTGCAGCGTCACACTGGCATGTGGGAAGAGTCAGGGAGTGCGCTGTGCAGATGTCATCTTCGTCCTCATGCTGGCTAAGGATGCTGGTCTCTACGCCCCGAAAGGCCCAGTGAACTGTCTTAGTCTTTCAGCATTCACACGATCCTCTCTCTGAGGGTTTGGAGGCAAGAATAATAATAGTAATAATGTTTCTTGCCATTCCTTTCCAATTTTATCTACTATATCTTTATAATTCAATATCTTG
>NW_024829489.1:0-888 GCF_019175285.1 Sceloporus undulatus
TAATGTATCTTTCAGGGAAGGCTGTCTTCCATCTTGCCTCAAAGAGGCGGTGGTTAAACCACTTCTACAAAAAGCCTTCCCTTGACCCTCTGGACAGAAACAATTACAGGCCAGTTTGGATCTTAATATTCTTAGGCAAGGTAATAGAGAGGGCAGTCGCCATTCAACTCCAAGCAGTTTTGGAAGAAATGGATTTTTCTACATCCATTTCAAACTGGATTTAGGACGGGTTACAGAGTTGAGACATCCATGGTCACCTTAGTCAATGACCTCCGTCTGAGCATCGACAGCTCTTTGAAAAGGGGTAGCGTGACCCTGCTGGTGCTATTGAAGGCCTCTCAGCGGCCTTCAATACAATTGACCACAGTATCCTCCTGGAAACCAACTTGGTTTCCGGTGTTGATCTGCAAACCGTTTGTAGTCTAGCTTAGCTTGCTTCAGAGCATCCTCAATCTTTCCCCAGTTGTCTCTTAGTAGTTGGCTCCAATTCCCCACTGATACTGGATCCTCAGGGGCTGGGGTTAGTTGAGGGATGACCATTGGCTCGTAGCCGTACACAGCCTGAAATGGTGACACCCCCGTACTGGAGTGTACCCCCATGTTAAACGCCACCTCCGTGTGAGGCAACAGGTCCATCCAGTTGTCCTGTAGGTGGTTCACATAGCATCTTAAGTATTGTTCCACACACTGGTTAGTGCGTTCCACCTGACCGTCTGTAGCTGGGTGAAAAGCTGTGCTCAGCGCTAATTGCACCCCCAATTTGTCCTGTAAGCACCTCCAAAATTGAGAAATGAAGGTTCCCCCTCTATCAGAGATTATCTTATCTGGCAAACAATGTAACCGGTACACATTTTCTATAAACAAGTCTGCCAACCGTGGTGCACTGGG
>NW_024829489.1:988-1440 GCF_019175285.1 Sceloporus undulatus
CAATATTTGCTTCGCAGAGTGTGCCAAGTTTTCACAAACCCCCAATGACCCGCCGCCTTGACATCATGGCAAGCTGCCATTACCTTGGCCCTTAAGTCCTCTGGCACATATATCTTATTGTCCTTGCCCCACAATCCATGCTCTGTCTGCTGTAATTCACTCCTCAAATTATTAAATCCTAGATCCCCTTCGTAGGCTTGGAGGATCTCTCGTAATAGGGGGTCTAAGTCTGTGGATGCCCGCTCTTGTTCCCTTTTTGTCTGGCTTCGTGTGGTCACCCCTAGCCCCAGTTGTTGTGTGGTGAACAGGGCCTGTTTCTCCAACTCCTTCTTCTCCCCAGGCCCATGCATCCGTGAAAGACCATCAGCCAACACATTCTCCCTCCCTGGGATGAATTTTATGGTGAAATTGAATTTAAAAAATTCTTTAGCCCATCGGCGCTGTTTTGGGCT
>NW_024829490.1:0-290 GCF_019175285.1 Sceloporus undulatus
GGAACCTGAGGCTGATGCTGCTTGCCTGAAACACTGAGACTGGCCCATTGTGATCTCAGGCCAATGCTCCTTGCCTGAAGGATTGAAACTGCTCCATTGTGATCTCAGCCTGAGTTTCCTTTCCTGAAGAGTTGAGACAGTACTATTGTGACTTCAGAGTGGTGCTCTTTACCTGAAAGATTTAGACTGGCCCATTGCAACCTCAGGCTGATGCTCCTTACCTGAACAATTGAGACTGGATTATTGTCACTTCAAACTGGTGGTGTGTCCCTGAAGGATTGAGAAAGATC
>NW_024829490.1:390-1440 GCF_019175285.1 Sceloporus undulatus
AACTAGTGTATAAGAGTTCTGTCATAAAGGGTAAAAATATTAGGGTTTGGTTATTAAAGTAGGAGTTATAGTTGTAGTTCATGGTAGTGTAGAGCGATAGGTTATAGGAAGCACATCATGGGAAATTATAGAAGGACAGATGGAGTGGCTTTTAGATAAAGGAGGGCATTTGGAGAGGGGCTGGGGTTGCAGCTGGAGACTGGTTATCGAGGAGTGAAGCTGGCTTGGGAACACCATTCTTCAAGGTGAGGCTGTCTGGGAGAAGGGAAGGGGAAGTATACACAACCTTTGTATCTATGCAACCTCCACTTGTGTTGCTTTAGCTTGGGAATTGGGGGCTGGCTTAGGGAGGAGTTGAGTGGGTTAAGAAGGGAGGAAGTTCCTTTGGACTTCAGACTTTGCAAAAAAGTGTTAATGGATGTTTCTGCCTGGATTCATCAATAAAGCTTCTTTTGTTTCAAATGAGTTTTATTTTCTGAGCACAGGACTGACTCTAGATCTCACCGTTTGCAAAGTCTCACAGTTTTAACTCCAATGGAGACCCAGGAACAAGAAGAGTCCTTGGGGAACCCAGTGGTTCTGGAGAGTCCGGTGGTGGAGGAGCATGTGCCTTCTTCAGAGGAACTAGGGCCAAACCCAAGACTGGGAAACCTCCTGAAGCTCACACCCTCCAGGCCACCACTGGAGGATTTGGGTTTCCAGCCCCAGACTGGGGAAAGGAAGGCCGTCGGGGGGCAGAGTGACAGCCTGGGACCTGGCAGTGGGGAGTCGCTTGGTAGCTGCCCCAGGACAGAAGAAGCCCAGGTAGACGTTTATCGAATGGAAGAAGACATAAAGGAATTAAAGGACCTTATGAAGTGGATGATGTTCAAGTTAAAGATGCGGAGGAGGAAGATGTCAGAGGCGAAGCGAGGGCAGCTGATGCTCCTTGCCTGAAGCATTGAGTCTATCCCATTGTGACTTCAGCCTGATGCTCTTTGCCTGAAACATTGAGACTATCCCTTTGTGATTTCCAAATCATCCACCATTTTAATCGCCCTCCTTTGGACA
>NW_024829491.1:0-1440 GCF_019175285.1 Sceloporus undulatus
GAGATGGGATTATGTTTAGTTAAAAGTGAACCAGAACACCCAGGCTTTAAAAGCCCATTTAAAGACTAGGAAGGAACCACACATACGTATTCCATGGTAGGGTATTTCATAAGGATGGAGTACCACATAAAAGTACCCAGGAGCTCATCATCCAGCATCCCATGTGCAGAAAGAAACAAAAGAATTTCTTTCAAATAACTGAGGGCTCATCTACATTTGACAGAATACCCCCAGAGTATTCTGGCCCAGAATCCCCCTGAATCCCACTACTTACCTACTGCAGGTTTCTGGTGAGTCATGGGCAGTTGCCTTCCCATGCAGTTCCTGCAAGCCAGCTGCCACTGCCACTGTGGGCATGAGTTGCTCTGAGGTTAGAGCAAGACCTTCTTCTGACTCAGAGTGACTTGTGTCTACAAGTGACAGCAGGGATGCTCGCAGGGACCGCATAGGAAGGGAGCTGACTGTTGTCTCCATGTTTTGCTCCAAATTTTCTGGAAAACCTGGAGCAAAAAAATAAGTCTTTTAAATGCAGGGACCCAAATTGGGTCTGGGCATTGTGAAAACAACCAAGATGCCAGCCACAGATGCTGGCAAAACGTCAGGAAGAATCTCTTCTAGAACATGGCCACATAGCCCGAAAAATCCACAAAAAACTAACCTAGACCTGATTTGGAAGTTTAGGTCTATAGAATATAAACAGCACATACAGCATGCCCAGAGGGAATTCAGGGGATTATAAGTAATGCAGACAAGCCCAGAGATACTAAAAAGTTTACTTGTATATTTACTAATGAAGGAAAAAGGGAACAGGCATGTTTGTGGGAGAGCTAAAGCTGTTTCCAGCACCAACCCAATATGTTCCATGCAACATGTCCTATCAGAAGATCCTCCCTCATCTGCAGAGCATTTGATTAAAAAAGTTGACACATCAAAGGGCAAGATGTACTCTTTCATGGGCAGGATGCACTCTTTCCTAAGGATGTAAAGAGTGTTTGCAAATTTCCTTGACAGGGAAAAGGTGTCTTGACATATGACCAAATTAAAAAAAACAAACTACCAACTGCTTTGCGTGAGAGTAAAGATTTTTTTTTGCATCCTCCAAAAAAAGAAAAAAAACTCTTCAAAATTTCCATTTTAAAAGTTTTTTAAAAAATTAAAAATGCACAAAAACTCCACTAATCCACTGGAGAGAAAACTTTTTTGTATATGAACATGAAAGGTGTGAGGTTTTGCATCCCTGGTCTTCCCTCAGAAAAGAAAGACGGAAAGTTTGTGTAAGAGCCCAAACATCTGATAGCTTTTCAGTCAAGCCCGCTCAGCAGATATTTTGCTGATTGGAATGAAAAGAGTATGTATCTTTCAAGACGCCTGCTTAGATATCTCAAAGAACAGAGTATAACAAATCATATCTTTCTGCCAATCGTTGGCCCTATAAACTTA
>NW_024829492.1:0-1440 GCF_019175285.1 Sceloporus undulatus
TTTTCATTAACATTATGGCTTATAGCTATCTATAATATAAAACCCTATCAATCTTCACATAATATGATACCATATGAAAATATAAGCATAAACCCATAACAACATAATAAAATACAACAATACCAATAACTCTCTATGTTCCTCCTCCTTTTACAGAGACCAGTCTTTTAAACTCAAGCCTCTGTTAGAAGGGTGATTCCCACACATTCCAATCCTAGCAAAGAAGCACATTCTTTAGCCATGATCTCTCTACCTCTTTCTAGCATCTTCTATTAAAGCACATATTAAAACATATTATTTTAACACACCATAAATCCTATCTATCTTAACTCTATTCTAAACCTAAACCTATAACTCTTATGGCATGAATCTCTAAATGAATAAATGCATGAATAAAGGGATTCATGACATATTGTGACTTCAGGCTGATGCTCCTTGCCTGCACCAATGAGATGGGACCATTGTGAATTTAGGCTAATGCTGCTTACCTGAAGGTTTGAGACGTGACCATTGCAACCTGGGGATTATGCTTCTTGCCTGAATCATTGAGACCCCATTGCGACTTCAGTCTGATGCTCCTTGGATGAAGAGTGGAGATGGTACTATTGTGACTTCAGGATGGTGCTCTTTACCTGAAGGATTCAGACTGGGCCAATTTGAACTCAGGCTCATTATGACTTCACGCTGATGCTCCTTGCCTGAAAGAGTGAGACTGGCCCATTGCAACCTCTGTCTGATGCTCCTTGCCTGAAAGGTTGAGACGGGAGAATTTTGACTTCAGACTGGTGCTGTACACCTGAAGGATTGGGACTGGCCCATTGCGTGTCAGAAACAGTGTATAAGGCTTCTGTCATAAAGAGTAAAAATATTAGGGTTTGATTATTAGAGTTAAAGTAGGAGTTATAGGCCTCTTTGAAGGCATGCTATTTAAATGATGCATGGGTCCTAAGAGTCCGAAGGTCACGCCAAAGCCACACTCCATTCCTAAGCACCGGAGTGCAGCTTTGGTGCAGCTTCCGGATTCTTAGGATGCATGCATCATTTAATTGTATACCTCCAAAGAGACCCGAAGCAGCTTTATTTTGGCCGTCTGTAACAGGCCATAGTTGTAGTTCATAGTAGGTAGTGTAGAGTGATGGGTTATAGAAAGCATGTAGGGGGAAATGTTAGAAGGACAGATGGAGTGGCTTTAGATGAAGGAGGGTGTTTGGAGAGGGGTTGGGGTTGCAGCTGGAGATGGTTATCAAGGAGGAGTGAAGCTGGCTTGGGAACACCGCTCTTCAAGGTGAGGCTGTCTGGGAGAAGGGAAGGGGAAGTAAACACAACCTTGGTATCTATGCAACCTCTGCTTGTGTGGCTTAGCTTGGGAATTGGGGGCTGGCTTAGGGAGGGGTTGAGCAAGTTCCTTTGGACTTCAGACTTTGCAAAAAGGTGTTAATG
>NW_024829493.1:0-1440 GCF_019175285.1 Sceloporus undulatus
GAATGGGGTCACGCTCCCCCTGAAGGACTCAGTTCGCAGTCTGGGGGTGCTTCTGGACTCATCGCTACACCTGGCATCTCAGGTGGATACGACGATCAGGAGCACCTGTTATCAGCTTCGGCTGATACGACAGCTGCGACCCTACCTGGGCCTGGGGGACCTTGAAACGGTGGTACATACTCTGGCAACCTCTCGGTTGGATTTCTGTAATGTGCTCTACATGGGTCAACCCTTGTACCAAACCCAGAAGCTTCAATTAGTATAGAATATGGCAGCAAGGTTGGTCACTGGATGTTCCAGGACTAGCCATATAACACCTATTTTACAAGATCTACATTGGCTGCCCATTTGCTTCCGGGCGCAATACAAGGTGTTGGTTATCACCTATAAAGCCCTAAATGGCTTGGGCCCAGGGTACTTGGAGGACCCATATAATCCGCCCCGCACTCTCAGGTCGGTCGGGAAGCATCTGTTGAGGGTTCCTAAGGCAAAATATATCTCGTCTTTGCAAAGGGCATTCTCTTTCTCAGCCACGCAGACCTGGAACTCGCTTCCCGACGACCTCAGTTCCGTCGCCTCTCTTGATCTTTCTAGGAAGAAACTAAAGACCTTTCTCTTCCAACAAGCTTTCCCCCATATGTCCTGATGTTATGCAGTTCTCCCCCCTGATATACAACTGTTTATCCAGCTAGTTTGTGTGTGTGTGTGTTTTAAGAGGTTGTATGTTTTACAGTTTTTAAATTGTATTGGGATGTTTTTAACATGTTGTTGGTTGATACTTGTTTTTTCAATGGTTTAGTATCACTTCTGCTGTACACTGCTGTGATAGAATATGGAATTTGGAAAAGCGGTATATAAATAAAAATATTATTATTATTATTATTATTATTATTATTATTATTATTATTATTATTATTATTATTATTATTATTATGTTCCTCCTCTGCCCTCCCTCTGACCTAACCCCTCTACTGAACTTGACCCTTCATCCTGCTCCTTCTTCCTCCTCCTTCACTCTGATGCTGCCCTCCATGGCCCCCTTCACCCTGCTCCCTCCTCCTCCACCTCCTCCTCCTGCTGCTCCTTCGCACCGATGAAGGGGAAACATATTCCGCCCTCCCTGTGACCTAATCCTTTTCCTTAACTTGACCCTTCATCCTGCTCCTTCCTCCTCCTCCTCCTTCACTCTGATGCTGCCCTCCATGTGTTATGCCCAAGATTGTAAGGGCAACCTGTTTATCCTGAGAGCGTGTAATGAGAACCTCTCCCTCCGTGGACCTATTCACAGCAAGGCTAAGAAAGACATTGAGACACCAAATTTGGTTTTAAACACCATGCATGTAACATTTATTGAATCACACAAGTAACACAACCATTGATTATCAAGAGCTCTTTCACTCACACATTCATACAATACTCACACACACTTCCCTTCCGCCG
>NW_024829494.1:0-1440 GCF_019175285.1 Sceloporus undulatus
ATGTAGAGTGCATTGCAGAAGTCCAGCCTTGAGGTTACTATTGCATTTTAAGAAGGGGTGCAGCTGAAGTATCAGCTGAAGCTGATAACAAGCACTCCTGACTGTAGCATCTATCTGAGCTGACATTTGGAGAGAAGGAGCACTCCCAAACTGTGAACATGGTCTTGTTGGGGGGAGGGGTGTGTGCAACCCCATCTGGAACTGGTTGACACACCTACAGCTCAGAATTAGGACACTTGATAGTAAGCATCTCTGTCTTGTCTGGATTCAGTTTCAGTTTGGTTTTCTTCATCTCCTCTTCCAAGCATTCATTCAGAAGAGACACACTATCCTTAGCTGAAGCTCTTGTTGAAGTATATTTGGGTGTATTCAGCATACTGATAATAATCCACCCCATTCTTCTGAATGATCTTTCCCAACAGATTCATGTACAGTACATATTGAGTAGCATTGGAGATTGAATAGCACCTTGTAGTATGTCATATAATATGTAGCTCCTTTTTTGAAGAGTAGCTATCTCCAAGCACCACCATCTGAAACCTGGCCAAGAGATAGGACTGGAACCACTGAAGCACAGTGCCTTCAATTCCTAACCCCCTCAGGCATTCTAGAAGGATGCCATGGTTGATGATATCGAATGCCACTGAGAGGTCAAAAAGCACCAGCAAGGATACACTTCTCCTGTTGATTTTAAGATGGAGATCATCCACTAAGGTGACCATAGCAGTCTCAACTCCATATCCTGCTCTGAAGCTGGTTTGAAATGGGTCGAGGAAGTGTGAGTCATCTAAGACTCTTGCAGTTAAAAGGCAACTGCCTTCTTGATTGCCTTACCCAAAAAAGGGAGATTTGATACTGGTCTGTAATTATTAAGGTCCAGAGGATCCAGGATGGGCTTTTTTTAGAAGTGGTCTAACCACTTCTTCTTTTAAAAACACTGGAAAGGAACGTTGGGTACTTACCGTGACACGTTCATTTCCTGCAGAGAAGGGTCCTGGCATCCTGTAATCTGGGTTTAGCTCCTCCTATTTGCTCCTGTAGGCAGGGACTATAAACAAAAGGCCGGCCCCTATATAGGGAGGAGCTAGCCCCCCTGCGCCTCAGTCAATAACAAGCCAAGCGACTAGTAAGGTAATCAAAGAACTGAACTTTAGTAACATCAGCTAAGGGTTAACTAGAACACCTTAGAAAAAACTAGTCCAACAAGCAAGAACTCAGAAAAACCAATCCAGCAACAAGAAGAAGAAGAACAAGGCAGGTCCACCAACAGGCAGGCAGGGTCGGAGGCCGCAGGCAGCACCCGGGTGGGCAGGATGCCAGGACCCTTCTCTGCAGGAAATGAATGTGTCACGGTAAGTACCCAACGTTCCTTTTCCCAGCAGAGAGGGTCCTGTCCTCCTGTAATCTGGGATTTACAAAAGCCCTCTCGAACTGGGAGGG
>NW_024829495.1:0-1440 GCF_019175285.1 Sceloporus undulatus
TAGGTGTTCACGCACAAAAACAAGAACTAGGTAACAAAGGTGGGACTGGAGATGTTAGGCTTTGCTAATGGTGATACATAACCTAGACAGAACTTGATTCCGAGTGCTGACAGTCCAGAATGGGGAGAGAAATCAGTAACTCCCATGGCAAGTGTAGCTGGCAAGTGTACTGAGGTGTTTAGCAATGTAAACCAACAGAGTGTCTGTCTGCAACTGGGCTGACGCTAAAGAACAACCAGTTGGTATATTTATACTGATATTGTTGCTAGTGGGCAGAACTTGAGTTTCTATAAGGTTTAAATCGTTTTAGAAAGTTTCCTGGTTGGGGAAGATATGGTCCAAAATCAAATGGAATAAAATGGGTGCTTGGTACAAATACCTCAGACATAAGGGATTAGCACACTGGTTCTCAGGTCCTTCTTGGCTCTGAATTCCAGTCCCGTTCACAAGGTAATGTACAACGCAATGTGAGCACGATGCTCCCAGATGCAGCTCAACAATAACATAGCAGACTATGGAAAGAAATTTCCAGATACAGTACAGGTATTGGTAATGCACTGACCACTTTTCACACTTAAAAATAAGTCACAGACACAGTTGATTTCATCTGAATCTTTGGAGGTTTTTTATCTTGAGTTGCAAAATAAAAAATATTTGCAAGCTCTCCTCTCTGACTTCCATCACGTTCACTGTCTCTTGTATAAACAAATACAATTCAATCCTATCCACAGCAATCCACATGTGACCTGTATGCTGTACTGATTGTGATTCATTTCCTGATGCCACACTATGAAGCGTCCACTGCAGTTAGCTTGCATCATGCCATGTGCTCTTACTCAGCATTCTCTGGCCGTCTCACAGGATATGATGCCACTTTTCAATCAAGATATTTTTACACATGTTTAAAGGACTATTTATTCAACAGTCTGTATGACTATCTGCTTCTACTGATTACCTCAAGGTAGTTCCCCACAATCTCTTCTTTGCCAGCTCCTGTGAGTAAGGATATAATCGTTCCATGGATTTGGGGCATCTGCACCAGAATCATGCTCAGGTCACCCACTCCAACTCTAGTAATTTAATCTCAAATAGGGAGGCGTGAACGTAGGGCTAAATCTTGGGCTAACACTTTCCTCTCTTAACTCTGAGTTTCAGTATTATCTGTCATTATCCTTCTTTACAGAAGAAATTGTCAGTCATGAGAGAGTCCACACATCAGAGAAGCCATACAACTGCCAGCATTGTGGGAAACATTTTACGTACAAGTCTATCCTTGTCATGCATCAAAGAGTCCACACCGGAGAGAAGCCATACAAATGCCAGCATTGTGGGAACTGTTTTTCTCAACAGTCACACCTAGTGAGACACCAGAGAATCCACTCAGGAGAGAAGACATACAAATGCCAGCATTGTGGGAACTGTTTTTCTCAGCAGTCCCAC
>NW_024829496.1:0-1440 GCF_019175285.1 Sceloporus undulatus
CCATACAAGACTCTGCAGGGAAAGTTTCTGGGAACTTTCCTCCTTTGGGGTTTGAAATGAAGGTGGCGCTCCAGCTGAGGGCTTGCCATGCCCTGCCGCCAGGAGCCAGGCCTGTGAGTCTGAGGTGGAGGCTGAGATCCCAGGGACAAGCCAGGCCTGCAGCCACTGTCCAGATCCTCCGGAGGTAAGCCTGCAGCCAGTCCCAGGGTCAAGTTCCCAGCAGCAAGGTTTCCCTCCTCCTGAGCCAGATTGACTGGGGCCTACTCCCACAGAGTGACCCCAAGAAAAAGAGAGACAAGGGCATTCTCTATGGCTAAGTAGGAAGCCAACAGCTAGAACATGCAAGACCCAGATGGGTTAGAAATATCCCAGCACCTCTCTCGGTCCAGCATGGTTGAGAACCATCTGTGGTGCTTGGGAGACACCTTGCTCTTGCCTTGAATGTTGGCTGAATGCCTGTTGCCTGGAATTCTGCTCGGACCTGGAGGACTCTCAGATTTCCCCTTTGAACCTGATGGACTGGAATGACTGAAGCCTCGTGATGAGCGTGGACTGGATTATACCACCACTGCTTTTGCTACACAGGACTTGGTGAGACAACCATCCCTTCTCCCTTTCACTCAGTGCTTGAAACACCGAGATTCTGGACTGAGGGTTGGCTAGCCTTGCAAGGGCAAAACAGGACAGAACTGGAGGTGGCTCTGGGAAGAGTGGATCCTTCTCCTCCTCTGCTTTCATCATCATTCTTCCACCCACCCACCTTCTGTCTTTTCCCCAGCCCTGGGGCTGCAGGAGTGGCTAACAAGAATTAAAACCAATGCTGACCAAAGAATATGCAAAAACATAAGTAAAGACCTCAAAGGGTTATTACTAAAACCCAATTAAACAAACTCTCCACAAAATTAAAACCACTAAAAACAAATCAACGAAAAGGGGAAAGATACCCCAACAATAACCTTCCCTTATAGTTCATTGCATTTGACATCTTTTTCTCCCTTAATTAATTTTACAGAAGGACAAAGGCAGGAACAGAAGAAGTCCTCCTGAGGTCACTCTGAGGGGCCATCATTGGCTGGAATCCCAATCCCTCAATCCATCCCTGGCCCTGATTGGCTGGAATCCCAATCCCTCCCTCCATCCCTCGCTCCGGTTGGCTGGAATCTCAATCCCTCAATCCATCCTTCGCTCCGGTTGGCTGGAATCTCAATCCCTCAATCCATCCCTGGCCCTGATTGGCTGGGAGGGGAAGCAAGGGCAAGATGGCAAGGACCACGGATCAACTAATCACTGAAAGACAGAGGATTGTACATAAGTGACCCCCATTGCATTCCCAGTCTCTCAAATTCCCAATGGCTCCACTTCAAAAAAGGAGAGCTGAACATTTACTGTCCCAAGGTCTTCTTTCCTCCATTTTCTTCCTCGAAGGAGGAACTGAGGGTA
>NW_024829497.1:0-1440 GCF_019175285.1 Sceloporus undulatus
CACAATTAAAACGATACGCTAAGCAACCACCGTGTGTAATCCCAATGCAAAATGTCAGGCACACAACTACAACAGGAAGTCTAGGGTTTCTTGTTGTCGTGTGCCTTGAAGTCATTTCCGACTTATGGAGACCCTAAGGCGAACCTATCACGGGGTTTTCCTGGCAAGGTCAGTCCAGTTTGTCTTTGCATTTCCCTGAGGCTGAGAGAGTGTGACTTGCCAAAGTTGGGTTTCCTTGGCTTAGTGGGGGGATTCGAACCTTGGTCTTCAGAGTCATAGTTCGATGCTCAAACCACTATGCCATACATTTTGGTATCCACAGGGGGTCCTGGAACCAAATCCCAGTGGATGCCAAGGGCCCTGATAGCCTTCTAACGCTATGATTCTATGATTCTATGGTGCTTTTCTAGGGTTCTAGGGTTCCTGCATGGCAGAATGGGGTTGGACTGGATGGCCCTTGTGGTCTCTTCCTATTCTATGATTCTAACTTATGGTTTCTGTCCCCAGGGAGGAATGCGATGCCAGAATCCAGGAGGTACAGGCTCAGCACACCAGGATCTCCACTTCGACCTGTTCCGGCGCATGGGTTCTCGGGGGTCCCATGGTGGCCCTCCTTGCACTCACTGTCCCAGGATTCCTCCTCCTCCTCCTCCTGTAGCCCCTTGGGACTTGGCTGCCCTCTAGTGGCCACACAGAGAGCTGCCTTTGGCTTTGGCGGATGGGAGGAGGGGCTTCTGCTGCTTCATTTGCATAATCACACCCCCTCACCTGCACAGCATTTTGGAGGCTTTGCATTTGCACCTGGGGAGAGCATCGCTGGAAAGCCAGGTGACCACATTAG
The DNA here is from genome assembly GCF_019175285.1 of Sceloporus undulatus. NCBI lineage: Eukaryota > Metazoa > Chordata > Lepidosauria > Squamata > Phrynosomatidae > Sceloporus > Sceloporus undulatus. The sequence goes on from NW_024829497.1 coordinate 842, forward strand.
CCTCCCACAATTCCATGCAGGGTGACACCCTCACTGCACCCCCAAACACACACACACACACACACACACACACACACACTTGTCCCTCCCTATTCATTAGGGTTAGGGGCCCAAGATCCCCGTGAATGTGGGGGGGGAAGGAAATTACAAAAACACCATGTTTTGACCTGAGAGGACACCTCTCTAGGAATGTCTAGGTCCTCCAGGGCAACTCTGTGGTCAATGTCTGACAGACACTGGCCATAGAACTGCGCTGGAGGAGCTACAAAGGCCTAGGAGAGTGTTCTCTCTAGAAGTCTCAAGGTCTTTCCATGCGATTTTTGGTTCAAGTTGACCATAGAGTTGCACTGGAGGACCTAGATATTCCTAGAGAGAACATATTAATCAAATCTGTCAATAATCAAATCCGCAAATAGCAAAGCTGGAAATATGGAGGGATGAATGTGTGTGTGTGTGTGTGTGTGTGTGTGTGTGTGTGTGTATAGAGAGAGAGATGTTTTCTAGCAGCTGTTGAAGCCCCAGAAGAGATCCTTTTGCAAAAGTTTAGCTAGATTTTTTTAATATGTTAAGAAAACTGAACAACGAGGCAAAAGTGCCCC
>NW_024829498.1:0-1440 GCF_019175285.1 Sceloporus undulatus
TTCCAAAGTCTAGAACGTGAAACAATGGATTCAAATTGCAAGAGATCTCACCTAAATATCAGGAAGAATTTCATTACTGTAAGAGCTGTTTGAAGTAAAATTTGAAGTAAGTTAAAGCAAATCTCCCTGCTGCACAGCCACCAAACCCCAAATAACTTTCCAACTGTTTCTCAACACAGGCATCCAACAAAGTGAGGCTCGCCGCCATCTCCACTTTCAGCTGCCTCTTTGAGCTCATCCGAAAGGGGGGCAAGGAGCCGATGAAAGAGTTTGCCCTGCAAAGCCTGGTGCCTCTGATGGTCCATCTCCATGACGAGAGCATCTCAGTGACACAGGTAAGCTGTAGACCCAACAGTGATGGAGAAACAGGCTGGCAAGCTCCATCAGGCTTTCCCAACCTGAGGAATGTAGTAAGTGGGCCGCCAGAGGGTTCAAGATTTTTAAATAAAATTTTATTTAAAAGAAAAGAGAAGATGGGAGGAAGAGTAAATGCACACAACAAATATATAAAATGTGGGTTTGGGACAGCACACACTCCCTCCCTCCCTCTCCCCCTTTAAAAAAAAAGACTTCCCACTTCTCTTTAAATGTGACATACGTAACTATCATTTGCCTTCTCCTCAAATCTTGGTTCAAATCTTGTGACCCCCTGCAATTTTGGTAACCTTTGACAAGAGGAACAGAAAAGACCAGGGTGAACCTAACTGCTCTCTTCCCAATCAGCCATCTGATCTTCCATTTGAGAGCTTCCAGCAAGTGTGGTCCGGTAGGAAATGCTCTTCTCTTTTTCTTTAGGCATGCTGGATTGCGCTGAGGAGGGCTGACCGGTTTCTGAAAACCTTCATCCAAATGCCAATCCAGGATAATGAAGTCCAGAGTTTCTGCACCAGCCTGGTTAGTGGTTTCTGTTTGCCTCCATGACTTTAGGAAGGGGACTGTTGGAACATATTATGCTTGATGTGCCCACTTCCAAAGCAAATGGGTTTCTAGAATCCTTGCACTATCGCGGCCCATTCTTAACAGCTGTCCGGTGACATAGAAAGGGTTAATGCATATTAGTGAACTTGCTAGGTGCTTTTTCTAAACATGAGTTTGGCAAGTTGAATCTGGGAAAAGAGATGAAAGGAACGGACAGGAGGAGTAAATTGTCCTCTGTTGCTAACCCACTTTTGCAATTCTCTTAAGTAATGGGGAATGGAGATGGGCCACACTTAGAAACCTAGAATCCTAGAGTTGAAAGAGACCCCAAGGGCCATCCAAATCAACCCCATGCTGTCATGTAAGAAGACACAATCAAAGCACTCCCAGAGACAGATGGCCATCCAGCCTCTGCTTAAAAATCTCCAAAGAAGGCAAGTTCACCACTCTCCAAAGGAGTGTGCTCCACTGTTGAATAGCTCTTGCCATCAGGACATCTTTCCTAATGTTTAGATGGAATTT
>NW_024829499.1:0-1440 GCF_019175285.1 Sceloporus undulatus
AATTCATACAGGAGAGAAACCTCACAAATGCTCAGAGTGTGGAAAAGGCTACAATTACAAGACAAGTCTTTATGCCCACCAAAGAATTCACACCGGCAACAGGCCATATGAATGCTCAGAGTGCAGTAAGACCTTTGTTGATAAATCAAGCCTTACTAAACATGAGAAAACACACACTAGAGGGAGGCCACATCAGTGAAGTGTGGCAAGAACTTCGATCTTTCCTCACACCAAAAAATCCACATAGAAGGAGAAATTCCTTTATGAACTTTCATATGTGTGAAACCTACTATATGGCCCCTGCTTTGAGTATCTAGGTTTGGGAGGAAATCCCATGAAGCGGAGCATTTTTAGTGCTTATCCTCTCTGGAGGAATAGCTGGCTTTAACTGCATGTTTAGGAGGACGGTTTTGTGGGTTTCCCTTTCTGACTGGAATGAAGGTGGTAAAATTTAAGTATATAAAATACATAAGAAAACTCCAGATATGTTTGGAGTGTGGATTGCTTGCTTCTGAAAGCACTTATCTAAAGCAATCATCTGAAGTCATATGAAAATAATCTATATACTGAAAACTTTAAGTTCCTGCCCTACTAATAGACTAATCATACCCATCTAGATGACTCTTATCAGTAGGCGGTGGAATCAGTATTGCCTCCATATAGATTATTTTTACATGAATGCAGATGAGTGCTTTAGCTATTCAGTGGGGGATGAATTGTGCTGCCCTCCAGATGTTGGACTACAAGGCCCAACAGACCTAGCCACCGTAGTCAATGTTGAGGAATACTGGTAGTTGCAGTTCAACAATATCTGTAGGACTGCAGTTTCCATTCTTGCATTAGGGCATTCTCTCATCAGAAGGGCTCCCTAAATACCCAGTTAGTGATGGGTACCTTTATGATTATGAGATTTATATAGGGATGCCATATCCCAGCGGCCCCCAGGACAAACCCGCTTTTGGGGGGCCCCTGCCTGCCCCGGCCTGGTTCCCCCCCAATTGGGGCCTTTGTCCCGGGCCCAGCCTCCGGAACGGGCGCGCTCATGCGGCCATTACTGTGGCCGCTAACGCGGCTGGCCGGCCACCCACCTCCTCCTCCTCCATGGCCGTGCCGTTCTGCCCTCCGCCTCCACCACTCCTCCTCCATCTCCCCCCCGCCCAGCTGCTGCACAGCCTGCAGCGCTTGCCTGGGCCATGGCCGGCAGCAGCACGCGCTCACGCGCTGGGCTTAATGGACAGCGCTCGCCTCCTAAGCCTTCTGGCCAATGGCAGACAAGCAGGGGCTGGCCTAGTTTCCAGCCCCAGTCTGCCATTGGCCAGTGTCAGGAGCCTTGGAGGAGGTGGAGGAGGCAAAGGAGGAGGAGGAGGAGGCGGCGGCGGCGACAAAGGAGTAAGAGGAGGAGGAGGAGGCAAAGGAGGAGGATAGGCCTCTGGGCCAGGG
>NW_024829500.1:0-1440 GCF_019175285.1 Sceloporus undulatus
TCCCCTTCCCACTCTCTCTTCCACACGCAGAGCTAAATAAAGAGGCAGAAGCTCCTCCCCTTTTTCAGTCTGGCCAATGGGGGCAGAGGAGCTTCAAGACCCCGCCCCCTGCCCCGCCCTCACAGGCTCCTCCTGCAGTTAATATGGAACAAGGCAGGAGGGACTGAGGGACCCTGGAGCCCCAGCCACAAAGACACTGGCCAAAGGAGCACATTCCCAGAGCCTAAGACCCATGAAATGCAGGGCAGGACCCCTCCTCTCTCTGGCCATGTGGATGATGGGAGATCCAGTCCAGGGAATACACTTTAAATCCCATTGGCAAGAGAACAGGCTACTACTGCCTTTCAGATCCAGTTTGCCCCTAATCCTTTATGAGGCCAGAAACCCCTTTGTTAGGAAGCGAACACTGACTATCTCAGGAAGGCTCTCTGTCTCCCAAGGCCCCCTCCCTCCAGGATCTCCTTCCTCTCTTCCCTCAGTCTCTCTCTCTCCCCTGAAGGCCTCAAACTGCCAATTGTGATACAAATGTCTCCCCCAAATGGTAGTTCGGTGTTTTGTAAATAGGAATTCATCTTGTCCAAATCTTCTTCCTTTTGTTTATACAATTTCCCATATAATTTATGAAAGGCCTTTTTTATTTTGCTTTGTTTTGTGACCATCCTCTTTCCAAATTGAATCTTCCTTATCATCTTCCTTTCTTTCTTTTCCCTAAGTTTATAAGATAACCGCTTCCCTGGTTTATTAGACTGTTGGAAATGATTTGAGATATTTAAGCTTGTTCTCCATCTCTTCAATTACCATAATAGAGAGTTGTCTTTGTAGGAGTTTAATCTCTTTATTTGTCTTTACATTGGTTGGGTATTTTCTGGAGAGCCTCTTCCTTCTTCTTCAGCTCTTCTTGAATTTTCTGAGTCTTTTCTTGGCTTTTTCTCTTGTATTCCACATTAAGTTTTATAAAAATACCTCTTAACGCAGCTTTCGATGCTTCCCAATTTGTTATATGATCAGTGTCTTTCCCCACGTTTCCTTCAAAATACCATTTAAGAGTCTGTTTTGCTTTCTTTAAATTTTTAGGAAATTGTAGTAGTTTTTCATTCAGTGACCAATTAAATGATGTTTTAGCTTTCTTAACTTTTAGGGTTATAGGATTTTGGTAAAATTTCCATTTCCAAAATTTGCACAGCTAATGTTTTAGTAGTAAAAAAAGTCAGTCCTAGAAAAAGTCTTATGTCTGTCAGAAAAAAAAGATGTAATCTTTGCCCCAATAGAGATGTCTCCAAACATCTGCTAGTTTTTGATTTCCCATCTGTTTAAAAAAGGACATGGAGAGTTTTCCTTGGTCCTTTTTCCTGGCTTTACTACAAGATCCGTCCAGTAAAGGGTTAATTACAGTGTTCCAGTCCCCCATCATTATTATTTCTCTATAATCTAAGTCTGTCA
>NW_024829501.1:0-1440 GCF_019175285.1 Sceloporus undulatus
AGGTCCTCCTCAATAAGTAAGGACTAAGAGTCTAGTTTCCTGCTTGATTTACGTCTGAAATATCTGGGCTTTATTGCTTACAGCACTTGAACCATTTTATATAGCCTAACCAGCACTTTGAAATTAGATGCATGTCTCAGTTAACAAAGTCTCTGACTGAAGTATATTTTAAATCAGGGGACGGCAACCTCCGGCCCGCGGGCCGGATGTGGCCCGCAGAGGCCTTACCTCCTGCCCCTGCCGCCCCCCGCCCCCCGCCACTGATTGTGGCTTTCGCTGCTCCTGGTTGCCACCATTTTTTGCAAAATGGCGGTGAAATCTCTCGCAACCAACCCGTGTCGCCTAGACGTGAAGTCTTGTGCGACCACAAGTAAGGTCGCGCGAGACTTCTGTGGGCTCTGAGAGGCCCAATGCGGCCGCTGGAGCCCTCGAACAGGGCTCCGGCAGCGGGCCTCTGAGAGGCCCGTTGCCATCACTGGTGCCCTCCAAGAGGGCCCTGGTAACGGCAATAGGGCCTCCCAGAAGGCCGCATCCGCTACCGGAGCCCTCTTGGAGGGCCCCAGCGATGGAAAAAGCTGGTGGCCCCCACTGGCTTTTATGCCGGCTTCTGCCGGTGCGTAGGGCCCCGTCGGGGCGGCAAAAATGGGGAGGCCTGGCCGCAGGAGGGTGGAAGCTCCGCCCCCAGCATGCGGCCCCGCCCCAGATGATGGAAGCTCCACCCCTGATACATGCCCCCGCCCCCAGAGGGTGGAAACTCCAACCCCCGGCTTCGTCCCCCCAGTCGCCTGAGGGACAGCAACCCGGCCCCCCGGCTCAAAAAGGTTACCTACCCCTGTTTTTAATGGACTTTTTATGCCTATCCAGCCTGCCTTTTTCTTCTAATCCTCTGTGTAACTAGGTTTTTAAAGCAACATTGCCACTGAGAGGATATTGAAGGAGAACTATAGACTTTCACTATCTAGTAAAGTTAGCATGTCTGCAGAAAACATTGCAATAAAGTTTGATGTAGGAATGAGTGGAATTCTTTACTAGCCTGTCTTATTGTAGTTGTGCATGTTTGCCTCCCGAAAGCAAGCTAAATGGCAGCTTCCACCAGGTTCTTGATCCTGTGTGACCAGCAAAACAAAGAAAAGGGAGATAAGCTAGCTTCACGAGCTCCCCTTGTATGTTTTAAAAGTGCAGCGATCTGTATGTCTGGCTACCAAAATGGAAATCATAAGAAGCATAGAAGCTATTGACCTCTTAAGTTCTTCCCCTCAAAGGATCTCCAAGAGATTAGAGAAGGGGATTGTTCCTTTTTTGATAGGAGATATTACAGCCAAAATTTACTGTAGTTCCTTCCTCATCCAGCCAGCCTTTAGGGTGAGCAAAAACAGTTATGCCTGCTGGAATTTTTTAGGCATCTTTTTCCTTTGCTTAGTCTTTTATGTCGTTTGTTAC
>NW_024829502.1:0-622 GCF_019175285.1 Sceloporus undulatus
AGCATAAGCGGATTTTGGTATATGTCAGGGGGGGTCCGGAACGGATCCGTGGCGTATACCAGGGGCCCACTGTGTTCTCAAGCAAAGGAGGGCCAAGAGAGCCCTGGAGAGCCTTGCTTTGGGTGGCTCTGGATCTCTGGTGCTGCAACAAACTACAAAACCCAGGATTCCACAGGAAGGAGCCAGGAGAGTTAACAGTTTCAAACTGGAATATTTCTGCAGTGCAGATACAGCTTGAGTTGGTTGTAAAAGGGCAGAAGCATCTAAGTCTAGTTTTTACCTTACTAATAATGGTTTTCCTTTTTTAAAAAAAGCAGTTTGTTTTTCTGTCTAATCCTTATTTTTGTTGTTCTTGTTTGTTTCTGTGTTTATTTGGTAATAATATGAGATGGTTTGGTCTGCCTCCTTCCTTCTTCCCTGAAAATCTATTAATAAGGAAACTGGGGAGACTTTTAAAACCTCCCAAAGGAGCTACTTTTGGCCTTTTTTGGGGGGCAATCCTCCTCTTAGAAGCCAAAGCCCAATGTTTGTGAAGAAGAAGAATAAGGCTTGTATTAAAACTATCCTCCCCATTTCTGATCCCTTTTAAAACCCATGTTCCCCAGAAGGAGAAGAGCTGTGT
>NW_024829502.1:722-1439 GCF_019175285.1 Sceloporus undulatus
TTTTGGGGGGGGGCAATCCTCCTCTTAGAAGCCAAAGCCCAATGTTTGTGAAGAAGAAGAATAAGGCTTGTATTAAAACTATCCTCCCCATTTCTGATCCCTTTTAAAACCCATGTTCCCCAGAAGGAGAAGAGCTGTGTAATAAGAAAACCCTCTCAGAAAAGAGACACAAAAGACACACAAAGAGACACACTTCTGTCCTTTTGGCCCAAGGAGCCTGGCCTCCTTCTGACTCTGGAGCCTCAGGAGAGAAAGAGAAGCCTCTGTTCAACTGAGGCCTCAGAGAAGGTTCTGGAACATTATTCCCAACAGTCACAAGCAGACAATAAAATGGCCTCCAGAACACAAAATGGCTGCCTCTGGCTCAGCGCTTGGCAGTTGGCAGTTTGAGGCCTTCAGGGAACCCAAAATGGAGGCTGAAAGGGCCCCAAAGTCAGAAGGGTCCTTAACCAGGATTTCCAAACCTTAACAACACCTAAAATGCCAAACCAAAAGAACATTCCCAGAGTTCCATAGCACTGAGCCATGGCCATTACAGTGGTGCATAACAATTATGCCCAGCAATGGTGGCACTAATGATGATTATGGTCTGGCAGCAGCTTTGTCCTCCCCCCCAGTCCTGATATCATCATCATCATCATCATCATCATCATCATCATCATCATCATCATCATCTTTGCTACAGCATGAGAGCCACCATTAAAAGCATTGAAATCC
>NW_024829503.1:0-1439 GCF_019175285.1 Sceloporus undulatus
CCCATTTTTGCATGGGATCCCTCCCGTGTGATAAACTCCATAGAGCTGGCAGAGACCCCCAAGGGCCATGTAGTCCCACCTGCTTCTTCTGCCATGCAGGAACTCTCAATCAAAGCACCCCATTGACAGCCTCAGCTTAAAGACCTCCAAGGAGGGAGACTCCACTACACTCCATTGAGGGAGTTTGTTCCTTTTCATCAGGAAGTTCCTCCTAATGTTGAGGTGGAATCTCTTTTCCTGGAGCGTGCATCCATTGCTCCATTGGGTCCTGTTCTCTGGAGCAGCAGAAAACAAGCTTGCTCCCTCCTCAATATGATATCAAATAGTTCCCTAAATCGCTCCTCAGAGAGACTTAGGCAGAACTCAGTGGCAAAATGCAGTGGCACAATTACTTCGCTTGATCTTTGTATGCTGAGGATGGATTCACCTGCCTTTAGTCTCAGACTGGGGTGGTTTGGGCACACTGTCCCAGCCCAGCCTTCGGCATTTCGGTAGCCCTTTGGGCACTCCATAAAGTCAAGAGAACAAGACTTGCCTTCTTCAGAGGGTTCTGGCAAGAATGGCTTGGACTCCTCCTCAGTTCCTGGAAAGGGAGCGAAAGATGCCTCCTGTGGGAATGAATAGGGAGGCCTTTTTCAGGCCCTGAGCTCCTCTTTCTTTAGCCTTATTTTAAGCAGCACAGGTGAGCTCAATTTAAGCAAGCCAATGTGTTCCTGAGCATGACTTTTTCAACCACAAATTTAATACAAGAGGCAGAAACTGCATGGAGGAAAAACCCAGGGAATGGTTGTTGGTTCACACTCCACAAAAAAGAGGAGCAGTGCAACATGGTTACAGTATTTAAATCCAAAGTCTAAAACACACACCTGTGAAGTGAAACAACTGGGGTCAGGTGAACCTTGCAGAAATGATGGGAAACTTTTAGTACCATCTAGAAAGCACTTGAAAGCTTCTTCCAAAATCTATCCAGGGATGATGTTTCCCAAGAGCCAGCGAGATTCAGTGGTTTAAGCACTGGGTTTGATTTGGCCATGGAAACCCAAGGGATGACCTACCTGAGGCTGAGAGAATGTGACTTGGCCAGTGTCACCCAATGGCTCTCTATGGCCAGTTGGGGAATCAATGCCTTTAGGGGGCCACATTTTACACTGTGCTGAGTGCAAAGGAGGGGATGGAGGGGACTGCAGCCCTCCATAGTCCCAGGCTGAGCGGCCAAAGGGAAGACCAGAGAGGGCTCTTCTCCCTTTAATGCTTGTGTAAAGGAGGGACTGGCAACAGGGGATGAAGCTTAAGCAGCACCTGCCAAAACTGCTTCTCTTTCCAGCCAGCCGGCCGGCCATTAAAGGGATGGAGTCGGAACGTAAAGCATTTTAAACATTTGAACACATCACTGTTCTCAAAGCAATTGTCTCTCCTCCGGTTGTTTTCCCTTCTTTCCC
>NW_024829504.1:0-1439 GCF_019175285.1 Sceloporus undulatus
AGCAAAAAGTAGAGCTAGGGGAAGTCACTTTTGGGGACAACAGCTCCTCAAATCCCAGACCAAATATGGTAGGTGGCCACATTGGTTGGAGAGTCAGAAAGTTGTATTAGTACTACTAGTAGTAGTAGTAGTAGCAGAAGCAGAAGCAGCAATAGTATTCCTTGCCCCGAGATTCAGAGTGGCTTACAAAAATGAAGATAGAGGTACAGCTAGCCCTCTGTATCTATAGATTTCATATGTAGAAATTCAACAATCCACGGCTTGAAAATATTCAATAAATAAATTCCAAAAGCAAACCTTGATTTTGCCATTTTATATAAGGTGGCATAATTTGACTATGTCATTGTATTTAATGGGACTTGAGCATCCACAGAGTTTGGTATCTAAGGGGGGGGTCCTGAAACCAAATCCCAACAGATACCAAGGGCCCACTGTATAAATTTACCTCCCTGAAAACCTCCAAAATTTACTATCCAATTCATCTGTCTATAGAATTAAAAGCATACCAAAAGCAAAAAAATATGAATAATAAAGCCCATTATTAAAACCCTTTCCACATAAGTAATCATTTCACAAAGACCTATCAAATCAAAAGAAAGTCCTCACCTGCTGCAGGAAAGATATTTTGGAGAGGCTCAGTCTAGCCTCTATAGCAGTGTTCCCATACTTTGGTCCTCCAGGTGTTTTGAACTTCAACATCCAAAAGCCCCAGTTAGCTTGGTCCACTGTCAGGAATGCTGGGAGTTGAAATCCAAAACATGTGGCACTCCAGAGTTTGGGGATCACTGCTATATGGAAAGAGAATTCCAGTCTTGGGAGCAGCTACTAAGAAGGTAGATGCTCCCAAGATTCCTCTCCCAGATTCCTACTGGATCTGCTTGTAGGGGTGGTGGGATGAAAAGAAAGACCTGCCCTGAAGATCTAAAAGTCCAAGGCCTTGTTTACATGGACAAATGTGTCCTAGATAATGTGACTAGACAATGTGACTGTTAGGTGGATTTGTAATTGGTGGCCGACGAAACCAAATAGTTCCTCCTCAACATGGATAGATGTGACTAATGGGGTTCTGTCTTGAGCCCAGTACTATTCGACATCTTTATCAGTGACTTATCCAATAGAACAGATCAGTGACTTATCCAATAGAACAGAGGGCATGATTATCAAATTTGAAGATGACAATAAATTAGGAGGAGTAGCTAATACACCAGAGGACAGGATTGGAACTCAAAATGACTGTCACAGAATAGAAAACTGGGCCAAAACTAGCAAAAATGAATTTCAACAGAGATAATAATAATAATAATAATAATAATAATAATAATAAATAGGATTTATTTATATACTGCCCAATCACTGGGAATCTGAGTGGTTTACAATGGAGGGGATAATAGATGGTTCCCTGCCCTCAGGCTTACAATCTAAAAGACACGACACAAAAG
>NW_024829505.1:0-1439 GCF_019175285.1 Sceloporus undulatus
ACTTTTCTCAAAGCCTATCGAGTGGCAATAGCTGCAGCAAAGAAGTCCTTCTACTCTGCATCTATTGCATCTGCAAAGTCCCGTCCAGCAGAGCTATTCAAGGTGGTTAAGAAGTTGACTCAAACTCCTTCCACCTTGAATCCTCTTTTTCAATCTACGAGAGCCTGCTGTGACACTTTTAACGACCACTTTGCAGATAAAATCTCTCAGATAAGGGCCGATTTAGATGCCGGCATTAGTACAGAGTCAACAATAGAGGCGTCTAGTGACTCCGTTAATGAGGTTATCTTGGATCAATTTCAGTCTTTCAGTACTGATGATGTAGACAAGCTGCTTGGTAAGGTAAAAAAGGCCACCTGCCCTCTCGATCCCTGTCCATCTTGGCTGGCCATCCAGGGATGTGAGGCAACTTTGAAGTTGCTACAATCTATAATTAATGCCCCCCTCAGGGAAGGTTGTTTTCCATCGAGCCTGAAATTAGCAGTGGTGAAACCCATTCTAAAGAAACCTTCCCTTGATCTCCTGGACAAAAACAATTATCGGCCAGTATCTCTTCTTCCCTTTTTGGGTAAGGTGATCGAGAGGGCGGTTGCAAACCAGCTCCAAGCAGTCTTGGATGACACCGATTATCTCGATCCATTTCAAACTGGCTTCAGGTTGGGATATGGAGTGGAGACTGCCCTGGTCGCCTTGGTCGATGATCTCTGTCTGTGCATTGACAGGGGAAGTGTGGCCCTGTTGGTGCTCTTGTACATCTTAGCAGCCTTTGATACCATAGACCATGGTATCCTTCTGGAATGCCTGAGAGAGTTGGGAATCGCTGGCTCTGCCTTGCAGTGGCTCCGTTCCTACCTCTTGGGCAGATTCCAGATGGTGATGCTGGGGGACAGCTGCTGCTCTATGAGAGAGCTGACATCTGGCATCCTTCAGGGCGCCATTCTGTCCCCCATGCTGTTTAACATTTACATGAAGCCGCTGGGAGAGGTCATCCAGAGACATGGGGTGGGGTGTTATCAATACACTGATGGCGTGTTACAGACGGGCAGGAGAAGACGTCTTGGAGGTGTATTCAGCTGAATGCGGAGGCTCCAGACGGCCCGCCCCGGGGGCGTGGTTCAGGTGTTGGAGCTTCCACACGGGGGGCAATGAAGATGCCTCACCTGGGTCCGTTTCGGACCCGGAGCTTCCAAACCGCCGCCTCGGAGGATGCTGCAAAAAGAGAGGCAGCTTCCGCACGGGCGGCCTAAACCGCGGCTTTTTTTTTCTTTTGCCGCATGAGAAGTGCGCAGCTTCGCAGCTGCAGCGCTAAGCAGCGGCGGCAGAAAGCCTGTCTGCGCATTTAAAGCGCCCAAGCCCCTTTAAACTTTCTCTCATCTACGAGGCCATGGAGGCTGGCATCTATGTGCCAGGGAACCCCAGCATCAACATCACAGGCCAGC
>NW_024829506.1:0-1439 GCF_019175285.1 Sceloporus undulatus
TACTTGGAAAAGACTGGGACCAATTCAATTTCTTGTTCTTGTTCTTCTTCTTCTTATTAGATGAAGAAGTTAAAATATGTTCTGATTTTTAAAAATACGTTTAATTTTTTTAAATTATATTTTTATTTCTTGTAAATAAGACCATAAGTCACCACTGGAAAGTTATTTTGTGCCCTGGAAAAGTGGAACTTTTTATGAGATGGAGAAATAAAGATATTTTAGTTGAGAAGCATGAGATTTATTTAGTAAATATCATCCCATAGCTAGCCAACACATAGGAGTACCAACACATCTGATAGTCCTGATGAGAAATCTGTACTCAGGACAAGAGGCTACTGTCAGAATAGAACACAGAAAAACAGAATGGTTACCATTTGGCAAAGGGGTCAGGCAAGGCTGCATCCTTTCAGCCTATCTATTCAACTTGTATGGAGAACATATTATAAGAAAAGCAGGCTTGGACACAGAAGGAGGAGGAATGAAAAAAGGAGCAAGGAATATCAACAATCTAAGATACGCAAGTGACACCATAGTACTAGCAGAAAACCTCACAGACCTGGAGCACCTACTAAGGAAGTTCAAAGAAGAAAGTGCAAAGTCAGGCTTAACGTTGAACATAAAGAAAACCAAAATAATGACCACCGAGGGCCTACACAAGCTCAACCTAGACAATGAAGAAATAAAATAGTAAAAGAATTCCCATATCTGGGATCAAACATTGCTAGCAATGGGGACTGCAGTCAGTCAGTCAAGGAGTGTACTCTTCTTTGGTCAAGGGTATACGATAGCTGTGGTCCCATGCTAGAACCTCCAAACAAGCTTAAGGTCCAGAACTATAAAAAGATATACAGCTGAGGACAAAAGTTAGAATGATACAAGCCTTTGTATGCCCTGCCACCATGTATGGATGTGAGGGCTGGACAGTTAAGAAAGATGATAGGAAGAAAATCCATTCATTTGAGATGTGGTGCTAGAGAAGAATACTGAGGATCCCATGGACAGCCAAAAGGACAAGCAAATGGGTCTTAGAGCAGATCAAGCTGGAAATCTCCCCGGAAGCCAAGATTACCAAACTGAGTCTGTCATACTTCAGACACATGAGAAGGAAGGACTCATTGGAAAAGACAATAATGCTGGGAAAGGTGGAGAGGAGTAGCAAGAGAGGAAGGCCACATGCCAGATGAATGGACTATTTTAAGGATGTCACAGGATTGTAGGAATTAAGCAGAACAGTGGAGGACAGAGGGCCTTGGAGATGTCTCATCCATAGGGTTGCCATGAGTCAAGATTGACTCAAAGGCAGTTAACAACAAAAGCTAGCTGAGTAGCTTTCCATAGGGGCAAGGAAGCTAACTAGAAGCCCTCTACATCTATGTTTGTATTGTGAAAGAGGTTGTGTTTTGTTGTAGCTTCCTTGCCCAGCGATTAACAAAATAAGA